>NW_004444283.1:123601-164149 GCF_000243295.1 Trichechus manatus latirostris | reverse complement strand
GGAGAAAGATGTGGCAGTCTGCTTCCATAAAGATTTACAGCCTTGGAAACCCTATGGGGCAGTTCTACTCTGTCCTATGGAGTCTCTATGAGTTGAAATTGACTTGACAGCAGGGGGTTGGGTATACTTAAAATGAAAATCAAAACTAATATATAAAACAACTAAGATTGTTGAGGAAGCCTTTTAGAAAATGCTTTATTAAAATATATATATATATATATTCCTTTTCTATCTAAAGCTACTGCAGCACAGAAAAAGGCATTTTAGATTAGAAATTTTACAGCAAGTAGTTACTTTTGGAGAGTCCTACCTCTTACAATCCATAAATTTCATGTGTTTGATAGGATTAAGTAGCAATAGAAAGTGTTTTACCCATAGAAACTGATGGTGTCAGTATAAAGATTGGGATATTACAATTCCTGGTTTCCATACCTGAAAGTGACTCATTCAGATACCCATATTTTGGTTAGTAAATAAACAAACTGATGATTACCAAGTTGATAACTGATTGACATAAAACCACAGTAGTCATGGTAGAAAATCATCCGTATCATAAACTGAAGAGGTATACCCCCTTGTACACCTAACTATAACCTAGAGCAAAGGGATTTATAGTTTATGCCAGACTTTGCTGAAGCAATGTCTCTGTATATGTGCTGTAGAACATAATGAGATAAAAGTTTTACATAACTATTATCATCCAGCTAATTGGAAAACTTTCATGATTTATATTTTAACTACTTCACTTCAGTTAATAGTCCTTTGCCTTAGTTATCCAGAGTATTGCTTACATTAACCTTACTTCTGTTAAACAAGCAGACCAAAAAAAGTCAAAGCAAGTGTGAAGAGCTGTCATTAAAACTAATATTTGTGTCTGGAATTAATTAATATTAAGATAACAAAATGCAAAAATGCACTGCTAAGTCACAACTATACAATGAATTAATTGATTAATATTTAATTAATAATCCACTGTATACTTTTGATTTAGCATTTCTAGTACTAAATTAGTATATATAGAGAATGAATACAATGAATCTTCCATATTGAAAAAAATAAGAGCCATCGGGTACTATATGAGGTGCTCTAAATATCTATTACGCAGACAAGGACTTTTAATAGGCAAATACAAAGAATAGAAAACTTGTTGGGCAAACATGAAGAGAAACACAAATATTCCAAAGCTAGAGAATCTGGGGGTATATAATAGAATGCTATTTGACCAGTCTGGGAGAGTAGCCCCAAGTCTGCACATACCTAGGACCTGATTAAATCCTGATTCCAAGTAATGGAGTATAGAAGGCATAAACCCTCATACCAAGCCATCTTGTTGATACCAATGTGGTTGGCTCTTGATTCTCTCATCATTGTTCCAAATCAATCAGATTCAGATCTACCTCAATACTTCCATTCCTTTAAACTGTAAAAACTGTGTTTTCTCAAAAGTGATCAAAAGCTAGGATTGGTTTGAGAAATGTTCATTCTAGTTCATTAGATTTTCCTAAATCAGATGCTCTCCAGTCCTACTGTTGTTGTTAGTTGCGGTCAAGTCATAGTCCCTGGCAATTAGCAGGGTTGTGTCTCTCTCTACAGGACTGAGGAATATGGAAAAGGTAACTGGAAAACTTTCATGATTTCTATTTTAACTACTTCACTTCAGTTAATAGTCCTTTGCATTAGTCATCCAGAGTACTACTTATATTAATAATAATACTTTCAGGATTTAGTAACAAGACAAATTTAAATTGATTTCCTTCCACAGACATTTTTAGCTAATGTACTGGACATCTCTGTGCACCACCTCACATTTCTCACAGACCACCTTTACTTTGGCCATTACTGCAGCAGCCAGCCTCAGACAACCCTAAGATGCCTTCATGTGCATCTGCTGCTCCACATGACTCTGCCTTTTCGCCTCTGTGCTTGTCTGATCCAGCAGAGCCAGAGGCCTGTGGAAACGCACCCTGCACTTACACAGGCACAGACTAGTGGTGCAAAGGAGAAGAGAGGTCTTTCCCTTGCATTCACAATTATTGTTGGTAGCTGTTGGTTAAATACACCCCGCTGTAGTCCCTTACAAAGACAATTTAAAGTATCTTCTGTATGAGTCCTTAGGAGATTCTAGCAAGGTTGAGTACAGTTACCCAAGCAGATGACCTCTGAAAATCCACCTATACTGGCTTTTCTTATTTCCTTGTTCCATTATTCTCAATCCTTCTTTTTTATTTCTTGGAATAACTTTCTAAAATAAGCTTACATGTTTACAAGTTTATCTCAGATCCTGCTTTCCATGAAGAACCGAGGCTAGGAGAATTCTGAGCAGAGTGGGGCAAAGATGTGAGTAGCTCTACTTACAAAATGTACCTTTCTTCTACTCTGAGTAGCCCACCTCTTTCATAAATACTGTGGAGAGTTCCCACCAACATATCACAATCAAAATGCACAGTCTTGCCCATCAAGGCCTTCCTTTCAGAAATCCCAAACCTACTGCTTAACGAAGACACGTGAGGAATGAGGGATGGTAAAGGCAGCTGCTCATATAAATGCAGGAGCCAGTTTTGTGAGGCAGTGTATTGAGTCAATTAGTATTGAAGATTTGGTCTCTTCACAGTTTTATATTTTAGAAATATATATATAGCCTTGATATTACTTTTTCTTGCCTTTTTGCATAACATTTTCCGGAAAGACAAGAATAAAACTGCAAACAATTATAAAGACATCTGTGGGAGAGGGTGCACCATCTGTTCTGACTGAAACAATCAAGCACACAGAAGTTATATGCTTCACCAGGTATGCATATTGCTTGGAGCAAAACTGCATTTTCCAGAAAGCCAGTATTTTTGTGTTCTCATTGTCCTACTACTTCATGGGAAAAATAGTACTTAGGGCTGGACGAGGAACAGGAAAAGACATAGACTGGATGGTACCAGCCAGCGATCACGATTTCCTATAGTGAACAGCATTTCAGGAATAATTCTCAGTCATTGATTTGTTAAAGAAAGAAAAGCAATTGATATAGCTTTCTGGTGTATTCTGGTGCTCTGTTAGTCCTGAACACTGAGTATGTTATTGCAATTCATCAGTAAGTTAAAAAAAAAAAAAAAAAAAAAAGGAAATAGAAAGCGGTAGTCAATTCTTTGAGCAGTTTCATTACTGTATATTATCCTTCCTTCTACCACCCCCTACCTCTATATGTCTAGAAGCATGGGAGAGTTGAGTGATGGGGGAGGGAGAGGTAAATTAAATATACTAAAACTACAGTAACTGAATTAGTTCCCAGACTAGGACAAAATTGTCTGCTATAGAGACAAGTGTAGAAAATGATATTCTTTAAAATTGAAACCCAAGGCATTTACCCTCCCTCACTAAAATAAACCAGGATGCAAAATGATAATAACTCAGAAAACCAATCAAATGTACATCAAATTCTGAGGGGAATTACTTTAAAATTCCATATAAGTGAAAAATATTAATAAATGATTGACAGGTAACACAGGATTGACCTCTAAGAGAATGGTACAATCAGACAGAGAGAAAGGGTGTGAAGAATTCCACACATCCTAACTTTGATATAGAAGACCAGGATTTGAACATCTGATCAAAAGACCTGACAATCTGTTAACTCAATACACTGCCATATTGAGAAATAATTACATTATTAGGTAGCCAGTGCTGTTTCTTACCTCCATCCCCAATCCCATTTATATTAGTAAATTTATTTTAAAACACATTTAGAAGATTATAACTTCCAGTAATAAATATATATATTTATACATAAATAAATATATATATTATTTTATATATATATATATATATATATAATGGTTGAAAAGGAAACTGGAGACTTGGCTAGCTTATTTTGTCCTGAGACAGCGATTTTTAATTTTTTGAAATATTACTATTATATTATTACGTGGTGCTGTCAAGTCGGTTCCAGATCATAGCAACCCTATGTACAACAGACTGAAACACTGCCCAGTCCTGCACCATCCTCACAGTCCTTGCTATGTCTGAGCACATTGTTGCAGACACTGTGCCAATCAATCTGGTTGGGTCTTTTTTTTTGCTAACCCTCTACTTACCAAGCATGATGTCCTTTCTCCAAGGACTGGTCCCTCCTGATAACATGTCCAAAGTATGACCATCCTTGCTTCTAAGCAGCATTCTGGATGTGTTTCTTCCAAGACAGATTCGTTCATTCTTCTGACAGTTCATGGTATATTCAATATTCTATGTCAACATCATAATTCAAAGGCATCAATTTTTCTTCAGTGTTCCTTATTCATTGTCCAGCTTTCACATGCATATGAGGTGACTGAAAATACCATGGCTTGGGTCAGGTGCACCTTACTCCTCAAAGTGACACTTTTACTTTTTAATACTTGAAAGAGGTCTTTTGCAGCAGACTTGCTCACTGCAATGCATCTTTTAATTTCCTGACTGCTGCTTCTTTGGGTATTGAATGTGGATCCACGTGAAATGAAATCCTTGACAACTTCAATCTTTTCTCTGTTTATCATGATGTTGCTTATTGGTTCAATAGTGAGGATTTTCGTTTTCCTTATGTTGAGGTGCAATCCATACTGAAGGCTGTAGACTCTGATCTTCATCAGTAAGTGCTTCAAGTACTCTTCACTTTCAGCAAGCAAGGTTGTGTCATGTGCATAACACAGGTTGTTAACGAGTCTTCCTCCAATCCTGATGCCCTGCTCTTCTTCATGTAGTCTAGCTTCTCGGATTATTTGCTCAACGTACAGACTGAGTAAGTACAGTGAAAGGATACGACACAGACACCACACCTTTCCTGATTTTAAACCACACAGTTTGAACCACTGCCTCTTGGTCTATGTACAGGTTCTACATGAGCATAGTTAAGCATTTCAGAATTCCCATGCTTCTCAATGTTATCCATAATTTGTTACGATCCACCCAGTCGAATGCCTTTGCATAGTCAATAAAACACAGGTAAACATCTTTCTGGTATTGTCTGCTTTCAGCCAAGATCCATCTGACATCAGCAATGATACCCCTCATTCCACATCCACTTATGAATTTGACTTGAATTTCTGGTAGTTCTCTGTCAAGGTACTGCTGCAGCTGCTTTTGAATGATCTTCAGCAAAATTTTTCTTGCATGTGATATTAATGATATTGTTCGATAATTTCCACATTCTGTTGGATCACCTTTCTTTGGAATGGGCACAAACATGCATCTCTTCCAGTCGGTTGGCAAGGAAGCTCTCTTCCAAATTTCTTGGCATAGACAAGTGAGTGTTTCCAGCATTGCATCCATTTATTGAAACATCTCAATTGGCATTCTGTCAATTCCTGGAGCCTTGTTTTTTGCCAATGAGTTCAGCGCAGCTTGGACTTCTTTCAGTACCATCAGTTCTTGATCACATGCTACCTCCTGAAATGGCTGAACATCAACCAATTCTTTTTGGTACAGTGACTCTGTATTCCTTCCATCTTCTTTTTATGCTTCCTGTGTCATTCAATATTTTGCCAATAGAATCCTTCAATATTGCAACTCTAGGCTTTAATTTTTTCCTTCATTTCTTTCAGCTTGAGAAATGCCAAGCGTGTTCTTCTCTTGTTTTTCTAGCTCCAGGTCTTTGCACATTTCATTATAATACTTTGTCTTCTCGAGTCACCCTTTGAAATCTTCTGTTCGGCTCTTTTACTTCATCAATTCTTCCTTCGCTTTAGCTACTCTACCTTCAAGAGCAAGTTTCAGAGTCTCTTATGACATCCATTTTGGTCTTTTGTTTCTTCCCTGGTGACACAGTGGTTAAGAGTTCAGCTTCTAGCCAAAAGGTCAGCAGTTTGAATTCATCAGTCACTCCTTGCAAAGCTTATGAGGCAGTTCTACTCTGTCCTATATGGTCAATATGAGTTGGAATCGACCCAACAGCAATAATTATTATTTATTTTATCTTGTTTTCTTCATGTACTATATCCTTGCTGTCATCTCACACCTCATCTGCTCTTCAGTCATTAGTGTTCAACATGAAATATAAATTAATATAAATAGGTAGAAAAAAATAAGCACCAATTTATATAGAAATTCAGAGCATAGAGCATAAATTGTCATAGAGCAGGTGGAACTGGGAGCAGAATATTCAACTATGAAAAATATCTGCTAGACCTAGAAAATTTGACTATAAGCTATGGACATCAATTTACTATCCAGCTGACAATCTGAAATGTATATTCTAGCTGTACCAGTAAACAGTGAAGAGTGTTAACCGGGTGGTAGCTCTTCACTGTTCATTAGAGCAGGTAAAATTTTCAGCAACTCCCATGGTAGGGTAATCAGAGTTTAGAAATATCCCACCTCAGTCAAGAATGATCAAATAAAATTAATCAAAAAAACCAATCATACAGGATTTATAGAAGTAATCTGGAACATGAAAAGATTTATTGCCCTAAAGATTCAAAGAAAACCATGCCTGTGAAAAAGAGGACATAATAGAAATGGAAAAAGAAATTAAAATGGAATAACTTTATTTTTAATAAAATAAAAGGGAGCATACTTTCCCTAGCATAAAAGACAAAAAGAAGGGATGAAAAAAGATAGAGCTGAAATGTAGTCAGAAATTAAAATGTGGTAGGAGAGAAGCAACATTTAGAAAAACTAAATTCCAAATAGGAAGATTAAAGTCAACATTGGAGTAAATAAATATCAAAATTGACATGGCAGAACATTCAATCCATAATACTAACAGCAAAGTACTTAACAATCACAGAATACAGAGAAAAATAAGAGAACATAATATTAAGTAGAAATGCTGTCAGTTTTGGAAAAGGTAAGTACTCAATTACCCAAAAGATAAATACCCAATATGAAGAAAGAAACCAAACAAAACCTGAATAATAAATGGCACAGTAGAAAATGACCTTCCTAAAGTGAAAAAAGAATCTGAAATTTTACATGAAAGGATTTACTATATGAGTTCAAATTAATAAAAAAAGATACATGCATTTACTACTACACCTTTATAAAGTTTATTTTTAAATTAAAAATTTCTACATTTGTACAGGATAATATAAAACAAATCCAAATGTTTACTGGTAATGGGACAAAGTTAATCCTGATAACAGAATCTTTCATCATAATCAGAAATCCCAGATAGCACTGAAAGAGTACTGAAAGAGTCTGAAAGAAAATGCATACTGTGTGTTCTTTTACAAAGGGAAGTAATGTATTTTAGTAGATATTATGAGACTCTGAATTTTTATTGGACTCATACTCTTTTTTTTAAAATAATATTTTATTGTGTTTTTGGTGAAAGTTTACACAGCAAGTTAGGTTCCCCTTTAAGAATTTCCACACAAATTGATCAATGACATTAATTACATTTTTCACATTGTGTCAACAATCTCATTAATTGTGTTCTGATTGTTACATTTCCAGTACTCTAGACTCCCTGCCCCCTTATCTTCTCATCTTTGCTTTATAATAAACGTTGACGTTTTGGACTCATATAGCTTTTTCTTTTTTTTTTTAAATAGAGCACTGATCTAACAGTTTATATCCTTTATCTTGTTGTGTCACTCTTTTTCTGTTAAAAGATGATCTCAGGGGTTGTTTTGGTTCAAGGTTTGAAGAATGTCTCGGGGCAACTGTCTTAGGGAATCTTGTAGTCTCAGTGGTCCAGTTAATCTGGCCATATGAATTTGAGCTTTGTTCTGCCTTTTTCTCCCTTTTTAACCAGGATCAACTATTGTGGCACTGGTCAGATCCATCAGTGGTTGTAGCCGGGCACCACCTAGTTCTTTTGGTCTCAGAGTAGTTGAGGTCGTGGCTTGTGTAGGCTATTAGCCTTGTAGACTTGTTTCTTCTCTGTGATTTTGGTTACCTTCTTACTCTTTTGCTCCTGACAAGTAGAAACCAAAGGACTCATACTCTTATTAAAATTTATTCAAAAATATGAACTCATCAGCTCAAAAATCAATTATATACATAGGTTTAAAAGTATTCAAATAAAACAGAAAGAACACTTTAAAATGAAAATGAGAAACTCCTTCTGAAATGCCAACCATCAACCCCAGCCACCCAGAGGGAGAAGGGAGAGGTCAATGGATTGAGCAAAAGAGGATATAGATGTATATAATTTCTCTAATTCACTTACCATTAGTAAATCTAGAAAATCGATTTTAAATTTGAACATGTATTGCCAAATTATCCTTTAAAATTGGTACTGTTATATATTTCTACGCAGAAGGAATGTTGTACCCTCATTTTACCTACCCTAGTCAATAGTATTTGTTAAATATTTTAATTTTTGCTAATTCGTAAGAAAAAAACAGTTTGATGTCTTATGACAATCTAATTTTGGTCCTGTGCAGTGATGATTTATCATTTTTTATAAAAACAATAATAATTTAATAATAATAAATGCAGGCACATCAAATGAGTATAAAGAAAAAAGAGAAAATCATCCCTGAATTCTACCAACAAAATATAATTGCAGACCAGGTAAATTTCATTTCAGATATTGTTTTTTGCATATGAATAGGTAAAACATGGGATATAATTTGGAATTTAAAATGGATTTCTATTATATACGCTAATTTTACTGGAATTAAACTGCTAAGAAAACAAACCTGACATGAAACTGAAAATTTTGCCTTATCTCAGATAAAGATGTTTACAACAGACTATATACTCAATCCTAAAAGATTGCTCTAAACATGAGATCATTATGAAAACCAAAAGGATGTCAGAGACAATTACTTGCTTAAAAATCCAGGTTTTGATTTCAGGGGATATTGGTTGATCATACACCCATAAAGAGTGGTTTTTATAATCTCTTTCACTGCCACTTCTCCAAAAGAATATTATGTATATGTATATATTTATGGTTGTACCCGTGTGTGTGCATGTATACATATCTATATTCATGTATACATATATATACATATTTATACACACACACATGCTTATTCACTATCCTTAATATCTCCTCAAATCTACCATAATCTTAAGTTCCTAATAAAATTTGTGTTCCTAAGCCATACTTGAGTATTCCTTTTTCTCCTAAGATAATATTCAGTAAAAAATGTAGTACTCCAGAAATTTGAATACAAATACCTTCGTTACTCAGAATGGAAAACTTTTTTTTGCAGTTGCCCCCAAAATAGTCAACACACATATGTAGAACACCAGTGAATATGCAGTGGATTTAAAATTTACCATTAAGAACACAAGCAGAATGCAATTTTCTTTATATTTATGTTAGTAACTTTAGTCTTTGAATCCTCATTTCTGTAGATGAAAGAAAACTTTTAATTTTGCTATTTCAAGAAATATATTCACTTTTGATTAAATAATCATGCTTTTTTTTTTTCCTTTCTCCTTTCCTTCTTCCCTAGGGAATATGGGAAGTGATTTGGGGCTAGGGCTGTGAGGTTGTGCTGGGGAAGGAGAAGTGTCTTCTCCAGACATTAGGTTCTTATATTATACCCTAATATTGCTGGTCTTCCCTGAGACATGGCTTCTTGCTCTCACTGGGTTCTGTCATTCACTGTGGTATCCCTTTCAAGACCCATGGGACATACCATATCCTGGTCACTTTTTTTTTGCCTCTGGAGTTCCTTGGGAAGGCAGTAGTTTGATTTGAATGTGTTTAACCTCAAGGTGGGAGCCTTTTGAAATGCTTGAAATGCAAGAACCCTAAGTTAGAGCCACATTTTTGTGTAGGTTGAGCATTGTGTTAGGTGATGTCTCCTGGATGGGTGAATTTTCTAAACTTTTGATAGATTAACCTTTAATTTTGTGAGATAAGCTTCCTCACTATGTTTCCCAGTTACTATGTTCTCGTGAAAATATACTTATTGTGAGAAAAAAACCATTGCCAGTTTTCATTCAGTCATAGTGGCCATCTTCTCCCTGACATCATTTACTATTTCCAGGTGTTACTGGCTCCCTCCTCTGCAATCTTTCAGGGCTGCTTTGCTAGCTTCTGAACAGCAGGTAATGCCTTTTCAATAAGGAATAATGCATTGCAGTGGTTATTTTACAAGAGGCTTGAACTCTTACTAAGTTATTCTTACTCTGCATTGAATCTTAGCGCCCAGTCATTGTTTCCACAAGTAGCAGTGGGATGCACTGCTGCGAACAGGTCTGCAATATTCCAGGGAAGCTGTTTCTGCTTCTTACCTGTTAGTACCGCTTTTGGTATAATGTAGAATACATAGTAGTGATAATTTTCCTGAGATAAAAAAATCCCTTGGCTTTATTTGTTAGGGCTGTAAGTACTGCTTTTGCAGTAAGCAATAATACATAAAAAGAAAGGGGGAAAAAAATGTTGCCATTGAGTCAATTCCAACTCATAGTGACCCTATAGGACAGAGTAGAAGTGCCCCATAGGGTTTCCAAGGAGTGGCTGGTGGATTCAAACTGCCAACCTTTTCATTAGCAGCCAAATGCTTAACCACTGTGCCACCAGGGCTCCAATGAATCATACACAGTAGTGGTCATTTTCCTCAGACTCAAATTTCTTTAGTTTTATTTATTGGGATGCAAGTACTGCTTTTGTAGTAATTAAGAATACATAGTAGTAATAAATTTCCTCAGATTACAATTTCTTTGGTTTTATTCATTTGGGAAGGAGACTTGACTAGGCAAGTATCTCTCCTTTTGTATTCTCATGTTTGCTTAGAAGTATGCTATAGTTAGTATGATAGTTTTGTAAGACCAATAACTATCTTTTTCTGGTATATGTCTCTGTTTTAGAAATGATAAGGAGATTTAGACCCCCAGGAACTTTTAGATTTTTTTTCTCTACCTGATAATGAGGAAAACTCTGATGAGGAAGGTGATGATGATGATTTGAAGGCCTTATAGATGATGTTGAATCTGAGTCAGGTTCTGAAAGTGGGGATAACAACACTGACAGGATAGAAGAGGGTGAGGAAGCAACAGATAAAGCACAGGAAAGGGATGGAGTAGGTGATGGTGACAATTATGAAGGTGGATGGTGCGAACATGCCTCCTACTTCGAAAATATAACTGCCTCACTTGGTCAACATGCCCAAGTTTACTCAGACTTGACCAATTCAGATAGAGAAGTAGATTATTTTCTGACAGCACTTATGGAAGAGATATTGCAGACTACAGAGGACCAAATGAATCTTTATGCAAGCCAGGAGTGCTCCATACAGTATAGAGGGAAGACTATTAGAGGGTCCACCCTAAACTGTCAGGATACAACCATAGAGGGAATAAAGGCATATATTGTTGTGCACATATTGATGAGTATACATGTCTTACCTGAGCTACAGCTTTAGTGGTCCAGTGACCCAGGCATGGGGTTGCTTTGATTCAAGTCCTAATGACTAAAACCAGATTCAAAAAACTGACCAAAAACATACACTGCAATGACAATTCAAAAGGTGTGACCAAAGAAGAATCTGGCTACAACTGGCTACACAAACTGCACCCAACTGTAGATGCTCTCAATAGTTGCCCAAAGGAGACATACATGCCATCAAGTGTCATGGCAGCTGATGAAAGCATTGTGCCAGTCAACGGTCGTTCATCAATAGAACAATACATGCCCATGAAGACTGTCAAACATGGGTACAAAGTGTGGTGTTTTGGCTGACTCTGAAGCTGGGTTTGTAAGCCATTTTGACATCTACTGTGGAAAAAAAGTATAGGCAATCACTCATCTCTCTCCCTTGGTGAGAGTGTTGTGCTGGGACTATGCCACTTACAGCACCATTCTCAGAGGCTCATTGCCTTCAATAATTATTTTACATCTTATAATCTGATGACACACCTGACTGGAGTTGGACTGTATGCTGTCAGCACAGTGCAAACAGATAGAAAGGGGTTACCATACATGCTGAGGAGGAAAGAAATTTTACAGTGTGGAGAATTTTATTTTCACATGAAAGCATGTGTGTCAACAGTAAAGTGGCAGGACAAATAAACCTGTGACAGTTTTGTCAACATTCCACAATCCACAGGATATCAGTGTTGTCAAAAGAACGAACAAAGGTGGTTCCTCCTGTAATTCCCCTTGCCCCAAGCACAGCTGCAGCATACAACTCCATTATGGGAAGAGTGGACTGTTTTGACCAAAGGCATGAAAGGAAGGCACTCTCTTAAATGGTGACATCAATTACTGTATTTTCTCATTGATCTTGCCATTTTAAACAGTTTTACAGTGTGGAACATTACCCACAGGGTAAAACATAACCAACTGTCCTTCAATTTTGCTCTCAGTAGGCAGCTTTCTGGGTGCCAGAAAAGGAAGAGAAGAAAAAGACCTTCATTTCTGGCAATTCACAAGCCAGGAGTAAGAGGACTGCCAGATAAGCTATGGCTCCAAAAGAATGGAAAGCATTTTCCTGTCAATGCACCCCAAAGACTGTGCAGAGAATACAGTATTAACAACAAGCAGACTAAAACAAAATTTATGTGGAAGCATTGCCAGGTGCCTTTATGTATTATACCATGTTTTGAAAACTTTCATACAAAATAAGAAGAAGTAGTCTAGAATAAAATGTATGTGCAGTCATTGCCGGGTGCCTTGAAGTTTTACCTCATGTTCTGCAAACTTTCAAGAAATAAAATAAAACAATTTTAAAAAACAATTTTATCATTGACTCATATAGGTAGATTTATGTCATCCAGGGGCTGCTGGGACACATGGGATCTCAGATTATGAGTATCAAGTTCCATAACTCATAACAAAAATTCTGAATTGGTCCTTTAATTAGCATGCCTTCATTAGTGAAAAAACATGGTATCAACAATTCAAAGGAGAAAATTATTGGGTGTTGAAAGGGTTATTAAAGCTCATCCTGTTGGTTTGGGGCATCATGCATTAACTCCCACTATGAATTAATGTTTGTTATATGGTGTCTTTTATGGCTACTGGTCAAAAGTTCCACACTCTTGACCCTACCACAGAACTTGTCCAGTTCATTAGTGCTCTCTGAATCTCCACAACACTTTTGAACATTTTCAACTCTTGGCTATTTTCCCCTATGGCATTCGGATTGTGTCCTTATGTCCATCCACATCAATACACCTACTTATCACTTATCAACTATACCATTATCTGACATTTTGCATGTATGACAATAGTAAAAATCTACTATCCAACTATTTTGCACACTAACAAAGTACTTCTGGCAATGACAAAAAAGCTGAGGTGCGAGGCGAGAGTAATGCTGGCTGTGATGGTAAGGCTGTGTGTCAACTTGGCTTGGCCATGATTCTCAATGTTTTGACATTTATGTAATGATGTAATTTGGCAGTTATGTAATGATGTAATCATCCTCCATTTTGTAATCAGATGTGGTCATCCTCCATTTTCACATAATGCTGATTTTTGCATAGTGACCTGGTTTTTGGAACCTAACCATGTTGATAAGTGAAGAGTGAGTGTACTATACTTTGCCATTAATGACCTGCCTCCTATTTGACCCCTTCTTTTGAAAGGGAGCCTACAAATCTCTAGAATTCTGCCCTTGGAAATACACACAACCATCTTTCTTTTTGCATTCCAATCAAATTTGTTCTTGTAAATAAAAAAAGTGTTTTGGTTTTCAGAAAATAGTTTCTGCTATACACTAACAATTGATAACAATTGAGTTTTCTTCTAGACTTAGACAAACTTTTATGTGAGGCAATAATGGTCACTGCAAAGTCTAATGTTAGATGTTTTGTAGAGGAAAAATAATTCTAAAGTAGAAGTAATCTTTCAAAAATATTCTGCTATACGTACTCGACAAATAATTAGCGTTGGGGATAGAGCAATGCACAAGATAAATGTAGTTTCTCAAAAAGATTTATATTTATATTCTGTGTTACTTTTTGTTCATGGAGGAAGAACAGTGTATAGCCCCTTCCATTGTACATTGAAATTCAGTGAGAGATAATCCATACTATATAACTGGTGGGATACTGAACATCAGACACATGGCTAAAAGTAAGTTTTTATTTAATGGGGTAACAAAACTAAAGATATTTTGTGTTTCATAATTTTTTAAATTTTTGAATGAAAAGTACTTGCTTTAAGAATATTTAAATTCATATATTTATGTATATGCATCTGTATCTGATGTGTGTGCGCATCTGACTAACTATCTAGTAGTAGAGTAGACTCAAATATACCAACAATCATAATGGTGGCACAGGACCAGGCAACATTTTGTTCTGATATACATAAGGTCATTGTGAGTCGGACTCAATGGCAACTAACAACAATAACAGAATACAAGATTCTATTTATTTACTTCATGATCTTTATTACACATATTTATGTATGTGGAGCATTTCAAGGACAATAAAATAATGAGTAATGTGAATTTTAATGATCTCAAATAGTTTTTCCTGAAATTAATAATCAGTAATGTCGACCTCTGTTTGATTATGTGACTCCAAGAAGTATTATAATATTCCTTTCTAAAGTTACTAAAAGCCTAAGCCATTTTAGTTAAAAGTGGTGAAGATCTATACATACATGCACAATGGTCCCTAATTTCTCAAGTGCAGTTACTGTGTAATCATATAAAACTGAAAAGATCATCAACTGGATACATACATTATAGTGTAACATTCAATATAATTTTGTATTGTTGTTTACTCGTGGCAATTCTATAGAACAGAGTATAAGTGCCCATAAGGTTTCTTAGGTTGTAATCTTTATGGGAGCAAGTCCCAGGTCTTTTCTTCCGGGACCCGCTGGTGGGTTTAAGCCGCTGACATTTTGGTTAACAACCAAGTGCTTAACCATAGTGCCACCAGGGCTCCTTAATATTGTGTAGCTGTTAAAAATATAACACTGAGCTTACTTTTAAGTATCTCAAGGAAAAATATTCAACATTAAATAAATATGGAATTAGTAAGGTGAATGGAAATACAAACAACACACAGTGACTCTGATACTCACATATCAATACTAAAAATTTCATAAAGCTTTACAGTCTTTGAAATGTGTAAAAATACTAAAATTTCAATAGAGTCCTTCAAGCCGATATCTTTAAATTGTCCCCTTGTAGACTACCATAGGAGCCCTGGTTGCAGTGGTTAAAGCAGTCAGCTGCTAACCGAAAGGTTGGCGGTTCAAAATCAACAACTGCTCCACGGGAGAAAGATGTGTTAGTCTGTTGCCATAAAGATTTACAGCCTTGAAAACCCTATGGGGAAGTTCTACTCTGTTCTATAGGGTTACTATGAGTTGGAATTGACTCCACAGCAGTAGGTTTTTTTTTTTTTTTTTCTTTTTTGGAGCGGGGGTAGACTGCTGGAGCCCTGGTGGTTCAGTGGTTAAGAGCTTGGCTGCTAACCAAAAGGTCAGCAGTTTGAATCTACCAACTGCTCCTTGGAAACACTATGGGACAGTTCTACTCTGTCCTGTAGGGTCACTAAGAGTTGGAATCGACTCAACGGCACAGGGTTTGGTTTGGTTTTTGGTTTAGACTCCTCCCTACTGTTTTGGAAGTATATTATTATTACTTTTAATTTTTGGATTTGCTATCTTCTTGGAGAAAGATGGCACCATGTGCATCAGCTTTTATTTCACCCATTAATTTGTTTTTCTTCTTCTTATTATTTTTTGTCTGAGTTTGTGGGAGAAAGAAAATCACTTCCAGAAGCACCTTCATCAACCACTTACCCAATTATCTATGGTGATTTCCAATGTGACACCATGAGTGTCCTCATCTAATGACAACTGTGGCCAAACCAGTCTACTTGCTGTTTTATTGTCACTTACTCTATGTGTTGCAAAGCTCAGTAAACTATCCACTGTATTTCTGCTAGAAGAAGCTTTTGTTAGTTTACATAATCTCAGTCCTTTCTACTTCAGAGACTTAAAAAACTGGAAAATAGTTCTCTAAGATGTTAATTGAGGTCTATGGCCACAAACCATTGAATTAAAGTTCCTCATGGGTTTATTCTGGATAAGGGTTGTTTTGATAACACCCTTATACTGTTGTAGAGTAGCCTTCAGCAAAATGACTCTACTTTGTCTCTCAAGGGAGTGAGTAAGGGAAGAGAAATTACAAGGAAAAGAGATATCCATGCACACACATGCAATCAGATAATTTTTCCTGGTAAACTGTGTGTTATGCCCAGTGGGGAGCTTTTCTCAGAGGCATGACTACTAGTTGCAAGGAGAAAACTTTCTTCTGGCAATTAACTCATTCATGAAGTATATATATATTGTGGGAGTTTTATATGATTTCATTACTATAAGAGTTTTTTTTTTTTTTTTTTTTATATGAGGTTCCACAAGGGAGCAAGTTTTTTTTTTTCTTTTCTTTAACATTTAATTCTGCCAAAATAGATTTTCAAAACATTTTAATTCTTAGTTTCTTTTGGAAAGGAAAAAAGAGCCAAGTAAATATTGCCTTAGAACAGGAAGTATGGATGTTTTAAAGGCTTGACCTGAGTTAGATAACCTTGGGCTTTTAAAATTTCTTGGGCTGTTTTACTGAATGCATAAATCAAAAGTATCAATCTCTTGGAGTGCAGATATCACATAATCAGACATCATTTTTTCAAACTGAGCTAAGCCAGCTGAGATGCTGGTTATCTCGTAAGCCCTCATCAACGTGGGTCTTCAGTAAATCTCAGCAGGCCCCACTGCCTTCCAGCTCCTGCCAGAACTCCTGCAGAAAATTGGTAAAGGACGAGCAGTCTATTTTGAATCTCAAACGACACTGAGGGTGAATGAACTCCCTACAAACGTAACTGGCTGTTTTCTTTGCTTTCTCCAAGGAACACGTAAGGTATAGTGCAAGAGTCAAAAGTAATTTCTTCCTGTAAGTAAAAAAAAAAAAAGCAAAAAACCACAAAATACCCACTGGAATAAGTTTTGGTTTAAATATGAGAAGTTTTGGAGCTGAGTACAAAATAACCAAAATAATCTTACTTAAAATGATGCTCACTGTGAATTAAAACAGTATCAACAGCACAAGTTTGATTTCCTAGATGTGCGTGTGCGTGCTTGTGTGTGTTCTCCTCCCTTAGAAGGCTTAGACTTCCTCAAAATTGCTTTTTTTGTTTTCTTTGTAACCTTCTGGTATTGAAATTACCCCTTTTTTTAAAATAGTGTTTTTAAAAATCACCTTTAGTTCCTGGAAATATAATAAAAACACACAGTAATTTTAGTCCTAGGAATAATTTCAGAATAAAGAACTCATTTTCAGAAATTGCTCTGTTTCTTATTTCTTTCTATATTCATGCTTCTTCAAATGATCCACAAAATTTATAATACCTTGATAAAATGTAATAGGTATTAATAGATTAAGCATTCCCAGATTTATTTATGGTCATAGGAGAAACTGACATATGAGCACGTCTTAAACAATGAATTTATGGTGAAAGTTATCCTATAAGACCTGGTTATCTGCTCCCATAAGGATTACAACTTAGAAAACCCTATGGAGCCATTCTACTCTGCCATGTGAGATTGCTAGGAGTCAAAATCAACGACAGTGCACAACAGCAACAACATAGGTTATATTAATTATTATATACTAGAATATAGCTTTAAGTTTTTATTACTGTGGATTTTCACAAACCAAAAGGACACATTCGCGAACAAATTGGACAGTAGCAAGAGCTTTCTAAGAAATGTTGTGAAACTGACTGCTGTCAAGTTGGTTTTGACTCATAGCAACCCTATGTACAACAGACTGAAACACTGCCTCAATCCATCTAGTTAAGGGTCTTCCTATTTTTCACTGACCCTCTACCTTACCAAGCGTGATGTCCTTCTCCAGGGACTGGTCCCTTCTGATAACATGTCCAAAGTACCCGAAACAAAGTCTCACCATCCTGGCTTCTAAGGAGCACTCTGGCTGTACTTCTTCCAAGACAGACTTGTTTGTTCTTCTGGCAGTCCATGGTATATTCAGTATTCTTCTCCAACACCGTAATTCAAAGGTATCAATTCTTCTTCGGTCTTCCTTATTCATTCTCCAGTTTTCACATGCATGTGAGGCGATTGAAAATACCATGGCTTGGGTCAGGCACACCTTAGGCTTCAAAGTGACTTCTTTGCTTTGGAACACTTTGAAGAGGTCTTTTGCAGCAGATTTGCCCGATGCAATGCGTCGTTTGATTTCTTTACTGCTGCTTCCATGGGCATTGATTGTGAATCCAAGTAAAAATGAAATCTAAGCAATGCTTCATGTGAAATAGCTCATTTTAGAAGGAAAAACATTTAGGACATAGCATATTTCCCAGAAGTTACAATAATCTGAGGATTCCTGGTAAATGAAATTCAGTTCAATTAAAATTAAATTATAAAATTCAATTACAATCATGTGAATGTTGTTTTCATTTGCTGTTTGTTTGCTTTTACATTTTAATAGTAAATAGACTAATCAATAAACTTCCCTAATTTATAGATAATGATCTTAAACCCATCATTTTCACAATTAAAGTCCATTATATTTGACTTATTTGTTTTTTGTATTTGCTGAAGCCAAAATCAATAAATGATGGAAGAATAAATTAATAGTCTTTGATAAAAATTAAAGAATACGTGGCCAAGTATAATCTATCTCTGTTGTTGTTCTTGTTTTGCCGTCAATTCCCAACTCATAGCCGCGCCATAGGGCAAAGAACAACTACCCCACAGGGTATCCTAGCCTGTAGTCTTTACAGGAGCAGATCTCCAGATGTTTTCTCCAGAGGAGCCTCTGGTGGGTTCATACTACTGACCTTTCAGTTTGCAGCCTAACACTGAACCTTTGCACCACCAGGGCTGTTTATAATCTATCACTCCGCCCGTTGTCGTCACGTCGAGCAATTCCAGCTCATGAATTTATTGAAACTTATTTATGAACTTTAGATGTAGCTGTCACTACTATCAGTAAAAAAAAAAAAGTATGCTCAAATCCATCATCTGGTTTCGATGATAAACAAGCACATTTTGACTGGTTTGTTGTTTCCATCTGCATCATTTTAGGATTAAGTAATTTTAACTAGGTTTGAAAAACACACTAAAGTTCATAAAGTAATCAAGTTTTGATAAATTTATTTACAGCATTTTAAGTATTTGAGACTTGCCAATGGTTTTGGCATCTATGGGTATCACAGTCAAACATGCTGTGCCCAATTGATACAGGGGGACTTCACTAAAGAGGTAACTTACCTTCATTAACTTCAGGTCTCTTTTCGTTATATTACAAGGAGTTCTATCTCATGTTGGAATACTATAAATATATCAAAGGTATTAGATAGTAGGAGCCCTGGTGGCTCAGTAGTTAAGAGCTACGGCTGCAAACCAGAAGGTCAGCAGCCTGAATCCACCAGCCGCACCTTAGAAATCTTATTGGGCAGTTCCATTCTGTCCTATAGGGTCGTTATGAGTCAGAATCGCCTTGAAGGCACCAGGTTTGATTTGGTTCATTTTATTAGATAGTAAGTACTCATACCACACATTGGCATGAACTATGTATTTTTTTTTAATATTTCATCATGAAATCAGGGATAGACACCCATCACACATAGATAGTATACAGTTTAACATTAGCCCACAACCCCTCTTACCAGGGGAGATTTTTCAAAAGTAATAACTAGGTGAATATGTCTCTGTTTGGATAAAATTATTGTTTTTCATTCGTCTTCATTTGTTGACACGATTCTGAAACCAGTGCTGCTGGTATGTCTTGACCTGACCACTTTATTAAGATATTGGTTGCAAATGCAATTCCTCAAAATTCAAATTTCCAGGTTGTTTTTATCAACTCTACTTTGTTGTTTATTTTTGTTTTGGGGGGTTTTTTGTTTGTTTTTTTAGGGGGAGGGGTCGTTATTCTTTTTACTCTCACCAAAATTCATGCAAATGCTAGAGTCTCAAACCGTAGAGTTTTTTTCTTATACTTTTAGGAAATTTATGTTCTTCATAAAAAGCTACAAAATACCTTTACTAAATATTCTTCTAGGTCTCATATTACTGCTATGGATTAAACTATGTCCCTAAAAAGACATGAGGCACCCATAACACCTGTACCTGTAAATAAGACCCTGTTCAAGAAGGGTTTTTCTTTTGTGATGCTAATGAGGTCAAAGCAGAGTAGGGTGGGCCCTAACCTAATCAGTTCTGAGTGATGTCTTATAAAAAGCAGAATAGACACAGAAACAAACACACAGGGGAAGGCAAGCACACCTGGCAGGTAGATGCATCTACAAGCCCAGGAATGCCAGGGACTGATTGCCTGTAGCTACCAGAAGCTGAAAAATACAAAGAGGGATCTTTCCCTAGAGCCACACCCTACATGAGGACTTCTAGTCTCCTGAACTGCAAGACAGAGTTAAGTGTGCAGTGGTTAAGTATTCGGCTGCTAACCAAAAGTTTGGCAGTTCGAATCCACCGGTTTGAATCCACTAGCTTCTCCTTAGAAACCCTATGGAGCAGTTCTACTCTGTCCTACAGGGTCGCTATGAGTTGAAATCGGCTCAATGGCAACCTTTTTCCTTTTTTTTTTTTTAACTGCAAGATGATGCATTTCTCTTCTTTAAAGCCACCCACTTGCGGAGGTTTTTCATTTTGTTTCTGTTACAGCACCACTAGATAACTAAGACAATGACAATACTGAGGTAGTATGCTATTTGTGAAAATTCTTTTCCATCAAATACTTGAATATAAACTGTGCAAAAGCAGATATTTTTGCGTTTTGTCTTCTGATGTATTTCCAGGACATAGAACAATAAAGAGCATGCAGTAAGCGCATCATAAATATGTTCTGAATGAATTAAGTCGTGCATCGTATGTTTGTAAGCTGAATTTAACTACAAAGGCACCCCTCCATCTGCCCCCCAAAACAAAAACTTGGTTTAATAATTTTTGCTTATTTTCTCACTAGAGTTTGGTTGTTATAGTCTATAATCTCTACAATATCTAGGTTGGTCACTAGATAATGTAAATCTTCTCTTACTTATTCCGTAATACTTGCTGTGTGCTCCAAGTCCTCAAAACCATAAATAGTGTTGTGAAGTATATGTACACATAAATAAAGCTATGATATCATCTCTAGACAGGGGTCTAATCAAATTGATGAAGTAAAACTCCAAAATAAATTGTAAGAAAAAAAAACAATATTTTAGTAAGTTACATGTAATTGCATAAAGAGAAAGATTTGTGGGTGGGTATGATGACTCAGCGGTTAAGTACTGGGCTGCTAACTGAAAGGTTGGCAGTTCAAATCCACCAGCCATTCCTTGGGGGAAAGACCTGGAGATCCGCTCCGGTAAAGATTACAGCCTAGGAAACCCTATGGGACAGTTCTGCTCTGTCCTACAGGGTCTCTATGAGTGAGAATCGACTCGACAGCACATAACAACATAACTGCATACATCTTCACAGAGCAGGCAAGACTTAGACTGGGAGAAGGTGACAGGGAAAGACCATTGTTGAAAAGGTGGTTGCATGCAAGGCCCCAGTAATGCCATCTTTTATGTAGTTGTTACAGCTCTGGTCTCCAGTGTTAGTAACTGTCCAATTATTCTCTGTTTGTAAGGACAACCAACTAAGCAGTTACTGTTGTGCTGACTCCAACTCATGGCAACCTCATGTGTATCAGAGTAGAAATGTGCGCCACAGGATTTTCAATGGCTGATTTTTCAGATGTAGACCACCAGGCCTTTCTTCTCAGGAACACTCTGGGGTGAACTCAAACTTCCAACCTTTCGTTTAGCAGCCAAGCACATTAATTATTTGCATCACCCAGATTTTTAAGGATTTCATACCTAAAATATGAAATCTCATTTAACCCTATTCTCTAGACCCATTTTACAGTAATATTACAAATGTGTAAGAGGGTTTTGGCAAGATTACTTTTTCAATACAGCTCTTCAAAAAAGGGCAAGGGGGATCCCCATATTTATAAGTCAAATTAATTGAATGTTCCTTATTGAATATTTTTATATTATGTATAACAATATAGAACCATATTATGTATCATAGAAGTGTTGAAAAAGGAAAATTCTATAGAACCAGGAGTATTATTACAATTATTAGAATGTGTATTACAATGAAAAATAATGGTATATTTGGCTTTCGCATAGCACTAATGTATCAGTTTCATTTAAGTCATGATATATGTGTTGTATCAAAGAAGAGGTGAAATAAAATGACAACATAAGCAGAACGGACCAGATGCTGAAAACATATGGAAAACTTAAAGAGAAGTATTAAAAGAGCAGGTTTACAATGCTACAGCTGGTCATTAAAATAACTCACTATCTAATCAGGCAACCACATCTGGCCCACTGCAATTCAGAGGTTTTTGAACAGTAAGAACCACAATTTAATTTAATAATCAAAGTTGAATTTCCAAAGCTAGCCAAAGAATAGAAACTCTCAGAAGACCTTGCCACACTATCTCTCAACTTTTCATAACAAGAAAAAACACTAAAACTTGTCTTTTGATCATTGACCAAAAAAAAAAGAACATCACTGTTTAGTCGAATTCTGACTCAAAGCGACCCTATCATTAGACTCCATATATTTGGGAACTGAAGTTGGATAAAATTTAATCTAACTCAATGGGTGTCATTAAAAGGGCAATAAACAAATTGTGATGGTTAGTGTTATGTGTCAACTTGGCTAGGCCATGATTCTCAGTGGTTTGGCAGATATTATGCAGTCATCCTTCATTTTATGATCTGATATGATCATCCAATCATTGAAAAGGCAGTTTCCTTAGGGGTGTGGCCTGCATCCAATATATATGGATATTCTGGCAAAGTTGGCTCTCTCTTGATCCTCCATCTGACTCGTCATCTTTTGATCTCTGGTTCTGGGGATGGGAGCCTGTAGCTGGCCACCCCTGACCCCTAGATTTTGGGATTCCCGTGAGCCAGCAGCCTTTCATCTGACCTGCCATTTTTGGGTTTGTCAGCCCTGGCAACCATACAAGTCAGGTGAAGCCTCCAGCCTGATGCCTGACCCACGGATTTGGGACTTGCTAGGCTCCACAACTGCATGAGCCATTCCCTTGAAATAAGTCTCTCTCTATATATTTATATATACACTTCACTGGATTTGCTCCTCTAGAGAACTCAGCCTAAGACATAAATGATGGCACATATAACAAAGTTCTAAGTTCCCCTTGAATTGTCTAATGACAAAATAAATAATGACAAACTGTCACTTAACGGGTAATTGGCAGCAATATGCAACATTAAAAAACATCTGGATTCAATTTTAAAAAGTTGTAGTGGCCATAATTTTTCCTAACTTTGTTTTCATGTGTAATGTCTTTATTTTCTATTAGTTTGAATAAGAAATATAAAGAAATAAATTGATTTAATGACACAGTCATATTCAACATAGAGAGGTCAACACTCAAAAACTTCTTTTTTTTTTTGGAACACCAAAAATAATTATTTCATTGAGTAATATTGTACCCTTACTTTAGAGAAAATAATATCCTATATATTACATTACATCTCTCCTTAAATCTTGATATAGTTCTTAGTTGATTCAAAGCTTATATCCAAAGACTTAAGTGTTAGGTAAAAAGCCTTTCTCTGTCTGGTCCCAGCCTAACTATCTAGCCTCATCAACAGACACATTCTCCCATGAATTCTACATTTCACATGCATTAAATTTAGTTACAATTGTTTGAGAATAATATCCTCTTCCACCACTTTGTACTATTAACCATAATACCTAAGCTTTTCCCATCTGCATCTGCTTAATGATCCCCACCATTCTTCATGATACAAGTCAAATGTAACTCCTGAAAAAAGCCCAGGTGGGGTTAATGGCTCTCTACTTTGTATGTCTCCATTCTGTCACTTATCACAAGTCATTGGTTTTATTTATTTAAATGTATATTACTGCCTAGAGATTGTTAAAGCCTGGGGAACATGAGCCTTCTCTTATAAAGAATTATATTTCAAAAACCTAGTCATGGCCTGGCATGTACTATCTTTACAATCAATGCTCCGTAAGTGAATAAATGAATTAAATAATTGCTTTCCTTATTAGGTCAACTTGCATGTAAGGATATATTAGAGACATTCCTGATGAACTACATTGCTTTTTTTACTTGGCATCAAATCAAGTTTTAGAGGGTATGTATTAAATAAATTTTATTGTATTTTGTTTCTTTTTCCTTTACTATATCCAAGGTACCCAATATCTGATCAGTAGACAATCAACTTCTAAAAAATAACAGCAGTAGAAGTATAGAATTATCTTACTTTTCAAATTTTCTTTTGAAATGTAAGACTAAAACATGATTTTTCAAGAAAGACTTTTTTTGGGTGAATTTTTTGCATATAATTGAAATATAGTAAATGATATAATAAATTACTTTAAGAGTGATAATTCTCAGATTTCCTCCATAAAAAACTCCTCTCTGGTTTGGCAGTTTACTCATTTGATAGTTAGCTTTAGATCCCTATCGGTAAAGAAGAACAAACACATCACTGACTTCCAGATATGATGCTGATGACAGTTAAAGCAAAGTCTTTGACACTGACTGTGATTTTCAAGGTTTTTCCCCCCCAAAATAAATGTTTTATTCCTATATTTACATCTCTCTAAAGTAATATGATGTATTTCCAGAATACTGCTAGGTAGTTAGCATTTTGTCATGATTCATGTATGTGTTATATGGACTTTTGTGCCTCAGTAAATTAAAAAATACATAGGATCTGTAGGAATAGATGATGGAAATTTAAATGGACAATGAAATAACAGGTTGCATGCTGTACATGGAAAGAGAGTTAGTAGAAAATCAGATCAGGAAAGCTTTCATATTAATGGTAAACTTCTCTGAATGTTAAGATGGTCTGTATTCAAGAAACTTAAAAATTTGAATCTCTAAGATTTTATTGTACCTTAAACAAAAGATTCCTGCTATGTAAAAGTAATGTTCAATTTTGACCAAAGGATATAAAACTTAAATAATCAACACCCATGCCAGTTGATACCTTATTTTTCTAGAAAAATAAAAATTGTATCATAGTACCAATTAAAGGAATGTTGTATTTTATAAGACTACTGGTGTTACATCACTGAGTTTTAGAATATGGTTGTAGGACTACCTGAACAACACTCTTTATTTTTCTCATGGCAATCTCTCTACCCACCCCACCCCATCCCCAAACATATATAATGACACTTATAGTGGATTGAATTGTGTCCTCCCAAAATATGTGCCAACTTGGCTAGGTCATGATTCCCAGTTGTGTGGTTGTCCTCCATTTTGTGATTGATGTGATTTTCCTATGTGTTGTAAATCCTATCACTATGTAATAAAATGGATTAGTGACAGCTATATTGCTAGATAACCAAAACAACACTCAAATGGCTGCACCTTAGCCACAATTAAAGAAGCTCAGGGTAGAAAAGTATATGAGGCAGGGCCAACATGTCTCTCCAGAGAAAGCATCAAAACAGTTCCTTTTTAATGGTAATGACATAGATGTAAATAACTGGTCTGTCTGTGGCCAAGTTGCCTAGACATGAGGAGAAGATGGGCCTGCAGTGACAGAATGAGACTAAAACACGCAAATATACAGAGATGAGAGAAAACAGAGAGACTGCTCAATGTTCAAGTGTCCCTGAAGTCCAGGAGAACTCGTTGAAGTTGTGTTCAACTCCTTTTTAGATTTCATGAGTCAGTAAATTCTCCTTCGAAGCTAAAAGTGTTTGAGTGAAATTTCTGTCACCCACATGCAATGTAACACAAAAACCAGGTTCTCATTCCTGACATTTGTTCCCTGCCAAGATGGAGAGAGACTATATTTACCTCTCCTTCTGAACCAACTAAAAAAAATGGACAAAATATACGAAACAGTGGTTCTCAAAGTGATGGACATCAGGCTTGTCTCTGAGAAATGGAAAAGAAAGAAAAGGTGATACCTATAATTGCCACAGCAGACAGCTTAGAGAATGTTCTATGGCCATGGCAAAAGGATGGGAAACCATGGCAAAGCCTCTAGAACTGCATGAACTGAGGAGAGATATCTGGAAGCTGGGGAGCCTAACTCAACTAGAGCTTGCAGGACAGAATACTGGAGGAGAGAGAGTTATAAACAGACAACTCTGAAGAGCTAGAAAAGTGTCTCCTGGCATATACTGGTCAATACGTGAACAGTGTAAGGAGACTACAAGGGGCTTGGGAAACAAACACCTGAAAAGATCAGAAGGAAAAATCGTCCAGCAGTGCTTACACCAGGCAGGGATTACTGCCTGCTCCCACAAACCAGAAGAGAAAAACCTCATGATCTATCTGACATCTGGAAGAGTATTCAGTAGTGGGGAAAAATTAACTCCAGACTAAACATTGTGCAGGTCCCACTTAACAAAGTTTAAACATCAAGACCCCGAAAGATCAAATTGCATTCAAGAAACTTGACCTCATCACTGAATAAAATCTCAAGAATATTTATAGGAATTTGAAAATATCTAGCACCCAGCACCCAATAAGGGAAACTTCACAGTGGCTAGATTTTAAGCAAATTAAACCCAGAATGACAAGAAGCAGGAAAAGACAATCAAGACTAAGGAGAAATATAAATCAGTTGAAACTGATGCAAAATGACTCAGATGATAGAAATGGTAGACAAGGGCTTAAAATAATTCTTTTAACTCTATTCTATACTTTCTCAATTTCCTCCAAGTTAATAAAAACATATTTTTATACCCTTGCTGCCTGAAACTAGATAGTTGTACAAATCTGTCTCTCTCAATATCTATACCTATGTATTATCTATTCCTATCAATTTCTTCAGTGATTTAAGTTCAGTGACACTACTTTTGAAGTTATATATCATATATGGTAATTTGTAGACAACAGATTACAGTTCACAGCACACAGGTTATTTCAGGCTAGTTTCTGAACTGAGAATTGTTTCTAGATCTTATTTTCCACACCCTTAAACGCCTTGGTTTTCTTTTTCTTTCACATTCACAAAATTATTTTCTTCAGATTATTTAGTTTTTAAACAAAGTAAATACATTTCAATTTTAAGAATGCCACATACTCACTAGAGGAAGTTTGGGGAATACAGACAAATTTATAAAAGAAAAAAATCATGTTTACCTATATCTAGAGATAAATGGTTATATTTTAGTCCTTTTTAATTTGTTTGTGTGTATGTGTATTTTTGTTAGTTTTGGGATTTACACATCATTAAAAATATTTCATATCATAATTTTTATCATGTGTTTTAAATTAAAATTGAAATATAACCCAAAAGAGCATTTTTTTGACCAATTATTGTGACACTGGCAAAATAAAATACTTTATTCTTAAATAACCCTATGAAACCAATACTACTGGCTTGATATTAAAAAAGGTAAACCAGAAGCTTAGTAACATTTGAAGCCCAGTTTAGAGGGCAGGTCTCCCATGGCTGCATTCCTAATAATTACTACTTTCTAAACTTTTTTCATATTATTATACAATCTGCAATGTCATTTTGGAAATTTTTGAGTATATTATCCAAGTATAGGTAGGTCTCAATTAAAAAACATAAATAGAACCAGTTTGAATATTTTTTAGCATAGAACTAATAATTTGGAGTTATGCAATAAAATTTGAGACAGAAAACTATAAAATAACTACTTAAATATCACATATTCTTATACATCCTTTCATATACAATAAAGAGCCCTTTATAGGTATACATAATTTAATAGACAAATGATGTTGTATAGATAAAATGTGCTGAATAAAATAAATATCAAATGAAAAATAAAACAGGCTCCCACTCACACACAAAATATTGATGATGAGTGAATAACAGTGCATCTTCTAGTGTAATTTCAGTTTTATTTATTGTGTGCTATTTACAAATGTTGCCCTAGTCATGGAACACTTTTGGAGTCATTACTTATTTTAGACAATTAGAAAAGATTTATTGATTTTTCATTTCTATGGCAGCTCTATGGATGTAAGCTAGTTTGCATTTAATAATTTATCTGTGTAGAAGTTAAGCCCAGGAGGTAAATGTACAGTGGTATCTATAAAATGCATCACTAGATTTTTCATCTATATTTGTGTAAAATTGTGTTGAAGGTTTCATTATTGGCTAAAGGCTTTTTTTTCTTTCCCCAAAGTGGCCTCTATTACAGCTGTTATGAGATTGTATTAGCCCTAATTCATAGTAAATGTCTGTTTCTAATCAGCAATATATGGTAATAAATAAAAGAACATTCAGATGAGTAAGGCATTAGCTACTGTTTTTCTGTCCTTCCAAATCAGTTATTACTCCTTAACTCTCCAGGCTGGTCCCTATCTCAAACTCTACCCCATAGGCACAGACAGATGAACATGTCTTACAGTTCTGAAAGGTCAAGTAGGAAGCATTATGGCAATATGAAAGACAGACCTGGACTAATGTTGAAACTGTCATAATTATTCATTGTAAAAATTTCAAATACGAATATAAAAATCAATATTAAAATTATTGGTTTTTAAGTATTATATATACTAATATATCTGAAATCTTTTTGATATTATGCTCCTACTTTGATCTTAAAAGCAATACAATGCTACTAGTTTTCTCAACTTGTTTTATTAATAAAAAATAATCTCATACATTTTACAAATACAAATTGTACAGATAAACATACAGCTAAAAATAAGCATGAGTAATTTTCTCCTATCCCAGTTTCCCCGGGAAGTCACCTGCTTTTCTTAGGAATCCTCCTGAAACATTCTATGACTATGCAAGCAGGCTTACATATATGTTTATATGTGTGAGCGTGTGTCTTCTTTTATATATATCATAATTTTTTCTTTTTATAAACAGATACATATTTACTCGTTGTTTGAGCTTTCCTCTAATTTATTTTACAGTTCACTGTATATTAGAATCGATATTGCTACTTTATACTTTTTAAGAATTCCAAGAGTGTGTGTGTAATTTATCAATATGTGGATATGTTTCTTTGGTAAAATAGACTAGTGAATATACCGATAAATTCCCTGAATTGAAATCCAAAGACTTTTTAAAAAAATCAGTGCACCCAAACTGTCCTAAAAATATCTTATTGACTTACATTCAATCAACTTACATTCCTATCTATTTCCACATCATCAACAGCACTCCGCATTATCATACATTTTAATCTTTCCAAATTTGATAAGTGAAAAAAAGACTTCATTATTATTAAATTTCTATTTTTTTCAATCATGAGTGGAGCATTGTCCTCTATTTTAAAACTTTTGTTGCTTTCTTTTTAAACTCTTTTCATATCTTTGTCTATTTTTGTTGGATTATTTTTATTTATTGCTTAGAGTATTCTAATATTAAAATAATAAGATTTTTAGATAATTATATATGTTCTAATGTTTTCTTTCCTAGATTTTAATTTCCACATCTGTTAAATATTTTATTTTTTGCCATGCAGATTTTTTAATTAAGCTTTTTTATTTTGAAAGAATTGTAGATTTATATGTTTATGTAAGATATAATATGGCAAATACAGTTTACTCTTTACCCAATTTCCCCCAATGATAAAATCCTGCAAAACAATAGTACACTATCACAATGAGGATATTGACATTGAATCAGTCAAGGTACAAAACATTAAAATTACTACAAGGATCCCAGTCACAGCTACAGTTCTCCTTCCCCAGTTCACTAGGCAACACTTGGCAATCACTAATCTATTCTTCATTTCTATATTTGTGTCATTCCAAGAATGTTATATAAACGGCATCATGTAACCTTTGGAACTGCCTTTTTTTCTACTCAGCTAATTCTCTGGAGAGTTATTTAGGTTAATGTGTGTATCAACAGTTTGTTAGTCTTTATTGCTGAGTGGTATTCCAAGGTACGGATGTACCACAGTTTGTTTAACCATACACCCATTGAAGGACTTCTGTGTTGTTTATAGTATATAGATATTATCGATAAATCTATAAATATGTCTGTACAGGTATTTTTGTGAACATAAGTTTTCATCTCTCTGGAATAAATGCCCAGTAGTGCTATTGCCAGCTAATATGGTAGCTGCATGTTCAGCTGTGATTTTTTTTTTTATTTTATTTTTAATAAACTGCCAAACTGTTTTCTAGAATGACTGTACCAATTACATTTCTATCAGCAAAGTATGAGGGATACAGTTTTGCTACACTCTCACTGCATACTTGTGTCAAACTGTTTTAACAATTTGGGGTAAATCTACATCTTTGCTATGCAGAGTTTTCCAATCCATGAACAGAGTATTTAGATCTTCCTTGATTTTTTTCATTAGCATTTTGTAGTTTTCAGCATACAAATCCAGTACATGTTTTGTCAGATTTCATTTTTGGAGTGATTGTAAACGGTATTATATTTTTAATTTTGGCGCCCATATGTTCATTGATATTATACAGAAATATATTTAACTTTGTATATTTATTTTGTATCTTAAAAACTTTATGAACTCACTTATTAATTCTAGGGGTTCTTTTGTGGATTCTTAGGGATTCTTCTATGTATACAATCATATCATCTACAAATAGGGGCAATTTTATTCTTTCTAATTGAATGTCTTTTCTTTCCTTTACTTATTTTCTTGCTCTGGCTATAACTTCCAGCACGTTGTTGATTAAGAGTGGTGAGACAAATCCTCTTAGTCTTGTTGCCAATTATAGGGGACGTCATAGGGGGAAACATTAAATTTTCACCATTAAGTGTAGAAGTTAGTATTTTTCAATCTGAAAATTATTTTTAAGATAAAATATTATTTTTTGTTAGTTCAAATAATTGATAGTGAATGTGACCTTTTAATTAAAATCACTTGGCCAGTGAAAATGGCACTAACAGCTGCTATTTATCTGACCTATGTATCATGTAAGACCCTGCTCGAAGCACATCTCATGAAGTTTCTCATTATACTCTCAAAACACCCCTGTAAAGGATGCATTGCGAGGTATAGTTTACTAAGATTCAGGCTGATTCACTCGGTGAAAGTTCAAAATTATGAAGCTATGATATGTGACTCCAAAGTTCATGGCTCATACCACTAATCTCCCTATTCTTTGTTCTTTTATTGTATTTTCCTAAATATCACACAATATGCATATATTAACTTTATAAAAATAAATATTTTTTCTATTTAGTATGAATGAAATATGATCCTAAGTAACATATCATTTATTTTTATCTTTTACCATTAATCATGTTTTTATTACTATTATATCATCATTTTTGTTGCATTCTACAGATTATGGAGAGCTCAATGAGAATAAATGAACTAGTTTGTGACTGATGTGACGTAATTTCAACTGACAAGGCAGAAATTTGATTCTCTCCCAAAGGCAAACGCTTTTGGATTATAGAATGACAACTGTCAAAAAAGGTTACTTACAACTATTAAAAACTTAAACTGCTGCCCTCAAAACATAATCTGGATTTTTATGATTGCTTTTTTGTTATCCACCCTCTCCCTTTCATAGTCTTTCCTAAGATCAGCCCTAGAGGTAATAGATACTGATTAAAAATTATGACACTTCATTTTCATAATAGAGGCTCATTTCAGTTCTACAACCAGAACAGTTTGAATGAATAGAAAATTTCTCAGCGAAAAGCATGTCATCAAAGAAGAATGCTTTACAAATCTGAGCCGATAGTCAAACCACAAAGAAATTTCTAAGAGGCTCATATTCTGACCAAAGATTTGTATGCTTTGAAATTCAATTATCTGTTGTATAGAAATACTGTTTCCAGGTTTCTTCATGTTCTGAAGACCTTGGCTTGTACACTTTTTCATTTACCAATGAGAGGAAATTGTTTTGCAGTGCCTCTTATGTGACTGCTCCCTGGTATACATGGCAAACTGGAGAATGATCATTAATCTGTGCAAATTCCAGTTTTACTCAGCTATAAATCCTAAAGATGTGAGGCCAGGAGCCAGACTCATCTTTGCTTGTTGACCAGTGAAAATCAAGTCTGTCTGAATACTAGGCGACCTACCTTATTGTTTCAAATGTGGAATTTGTTGAATTTTCTAAGACTTGTAACCAATGTATTAGGTGAATCTCTATAACTGCATGCCAGTGGGCCTGCTGTCTTTCTTTCTTTTCCTGATACCTCACATCCCACCGTGTGTAGCTAATCCATACACGTTGTTGTTGTTGTGTGTCGTCGAGTCAATTCCGACTCATAGTGACCCTATAGGACAGAGTAGAACTGCCCCATAGGGTTTCCTAGGCTGTAATCTTTATGGGAGTAGATCTCCAGGTCTTTTCTCCAGAGGAGCAACTGGTAGGTTTGAACTAAATGTCAGCAGCTGAGAGCTTAACAATTGTGCCACCAGGGCTCCCTATCTATATGCATAAAAAACCCATTTCCGTCAAGTTGATTCCAACTCATAGCAACCCTATAGGACAGAGTAGAACCGCCACATGGAGTTTCCAAGGACCGCCTGGTGGATTTGAACTGCCGACCTTTTGGTTAGTAGCCGTAGCTCTTAACCACTACAGCACCAGGGTTTCCATCTATATGCATAGGCATCCTTAATGGTTTTTGCCTTGGAAGGTGAATTTTGTCATGCTGTCTTTGAGAAGTTGAACAGTGTTGTGTTAAACACATAGCTTCTGGTGTCAGATTGCCTGGGGTAACAATATTGGTTCTGCTGTATGACCCTGGATGAGTAACACATATGCTCAAAGGATAATTTCCCCATATGTAAAATTAACGTAGTTTTAACATCTGATAATAGGGTTTTTGTAAAGATTAAATGAGTCACTACGGCCTAAAATACTTAAAATTATGCTTGACTCATAGTAGTTGCTACTTTATGTGTGATTGCTATGAGTCAGAATCGACTTGACAGCAACGGGTTTTTTTGGCGTATAGGTTGACCCTGCCCTGCACAGATAGCATTTCTTTCTTAAGATTTTCCTCCAACCACGTTATTTGGGAAAATACTTTTGTTGTTGTAGCACAATATTAAAACATGACTTCCTAATCTCAAGGTTATTCATCTCTACCTCATCTCTACCCATAATGTTACTAACCTTCCTCACCTTAGATTTAGCATGTCCTCCTCCAGGCAAGTGACTCTTTTGGCTTCTAAACCTTATTAATCAGATCCCTCAAGTATGTTGCCTCCTGGAAAACGTCTGATTCCTAATAAATGGGAAACTGATTTATCTTTGATACAGCTCTATAAAGTCCTACACCTGTGTATGTACTTTTCATAGTCAGATCTGACCAGATGTAGTATGCTTTTTGAATATTGTAATTTATGTGTCTATACTCATTCCTAGTAGGTCAACTCTACAACATGACCAGTCTCTAAACCAATACCAAAATTTTATCTCAGATTTCACATCCACAACCCTTCAATTATGACCCATGGCTTTGATATGTATTCAGGTATGATGCCCCACGTGGGCAGCACAGGAGCCAGAAATCTCCCCTTCTTCAAGTATTTTCCCTGGCTCTCTGCTCTGGTCATGAGCATAGTGAAGACAATCTGACAGTAAAAGTTGTCATTTTACCTATTGAAGGTGTTGGTAATCATTATATAACTGGTTAGGCTGCAGAATGTCACACAGACTTTTAAACGCAAACACACACACTTATTACTGAACTGTGCTTTTTTGTTGTTAGTGGCCATCAAGTTGGTTATGACTCATAGCAACCTGGTCCAATAGTTGCTATGTTTGAGCCTACTGTTGCAGCCACTATGTAATTCCATCTCATTGAAGGTCTTCCTCTTTTTCTCTGACACTCTACTTTACCAAGGATGATGTCCTCCAGGGACAGGTCTCTCCTGATAACATTGTCCGCTAACTGAAAGGTTGGCGATTTGAACCCACCAGCACTCCGTGGGAGAAAGATGTGGCAGTCTGCTTCTATGAAGATTACAGTCTTGGAAACCCTATGGGGCAGTTCTACTCTGTCCTACAGGGTTGCTATGAATCAGAATTGACTAAACAGCAACGGGTTTCAGTGAGTGCTTTTTAGAAGATAATTATTATTTATTTAAAAAGTTCAGATGCTGCAGAATCTGCCCCTTGTCTGTATCTCCAAGGTCATCTATTTCAACTCTAATCCTCAGTGTTTATGAACCATCCACATTTGCCTTCTCTTAGTTATTTGATATATCATGCCATTTCCATCCCAAATGTCTTCTTACAAAATCATCCCTCTCTGAATGCTGTGCCCCTGGCCAATCACTACTTTGCTAAAGTAATCCTAACTCATTAAATGTCTGAGCACAAAACATCAGAGCAGGTAAGTCAGGGACTCTTCAAGGAAGGACTTTTCAAGCAGGTTACTTACCTGTTATGTTCTCTCATAACACCCTGTACTTTCTTTACATAGCATATACCATAATCATAATGAAATAATGGTTTGTGAGAAATAATTATTTCTTAAATGTAATTTGGCTTTATAGACTATAAATATCATAAGGGCATGGATTTTAAGTATCTTTATTTCCAATGGCTCACAAGTACCTAATACAAAATACTGGCATGTTGTTGTTGTTAGGTGCCAGTGCAGTCTGTTCTGATTCACAGCAACCCTATGTAAAACAGAACGAAACACTGCCATCTTCACAATCGTTGTTATGCTTGAGCCCATTGTTGCAGCCACTGTGTCAATCCATCTCACTGAGGGTCTTCCTCTTTCTCACTGACCCTCTAGGAAACCCTGGTGGCATAGTGTTTAAGAGCTTGGCTGCTAACCAAAAGGTTGGTAGCTGGAATCTACCAGGCGCTCCTTGGAAACCCTATGGGCAGTTCTACTCTGTCTTATTGGGTTGCTATGAGTTGGAATCCACTCAACGGCAAAAGATTTTTTTTCCTACTTTACAAAGCATGATGTCCTTCTCGAGGGACTGATCCCTCCTGATAACATGTCCAAAGTATGTGAGGTGCTGTCTCGCCATCTTTGCTTCTAAGGAGCATTCTGGTTGTACTTCTTCCAAGACAGAATTGTTCATTCTTTTGGCAGTCCATGGTATATTCAATGTTCTTTGGCAACACCACAATTCAAAGGCATCAATTCTTCAGTTTTCCTTATTCATCGTCCAGCTTTCGCATGCATATGAGGCGATTGAAAACACCATGGCTAGGGTTAGGCACACCTTTGTCTTCAAGGTGACATCTTTGCTCTTCAACGCTTTAAAGAGGTCTTTTGTAGCAATGTGTCTTTTGATTTCCTGACTGCTGCTTCCATGGGTGATGACTGTGGATCCAAGTAGAATGAAATCCTTGACAACTTCAATCTTTTCTCCGTTTATTGGTCCAATTGTGAGGATTTTTGTTGTCTTTATGTTAAAGTGTAATCCATACTGAAGGGTGTGGTATTGATCTTCATCAGTAAGTGTTTCAAGTTCTTTTCACTTTCGGCAAGCAAGGTTGTGTCATCTGCATAAGGCAGGTTGATAATGAGTCTTCCTCAAATTCTGATGTCATGTTCTTCACATAGTAAGGCTTCTTGGATTGTTTGCTCAGTGTACAGATTGAATAGCTATGGTGAAATAACCGAAGACCAGACGAGCTGTGGAATGACATCAAGGACATCATACATGAAGAAAGCAAGAGGTCATTAAAAAGACAGGAAAGGAAGAAATGACCAAAATGGATGCCAGAAGAGACTCTGAAACTTGCTCTTGAACACCAAATAGAACTGCACGCAGGGTTCTCAATGGCTGAGACCTTTCCAAAGTGGATGCTAAACATCGTTAGTGATTGGGAAACGATAAATCAAAACCACAATGAGGCACCACTTTACACCTACTAGGATGGCTATAAGGAGCCCTGGTGCTCAATGGTTAAGTGCTCAGCTGCTAACCAAAAGGTTGGTAGTTCAAAACCACCAGCCACTGGCAAGAAAAGACCTGGTGATCTACTCCAGTAAAGACTAAAGCCTACAAAACCCCTATGGGGCAGTTCTACTCTTTCACATGGGATCACTATGAATCCAAATCAACACGATGGTGCACAACAACAGGATGGCTATAATCAAAACCAGACAATCAAATGAATGTGTTAGGATATGGAGAAACGGGAGCCACAATTCTTGTACTGAAACTCCTTGATTACCAATGGAAAGGCAAGTATTCTTAACTACTCAATATAGTTACACGGTATTGGATAGAGCTGTGAATAGGGGCATAGGACATAGTGAAAGTGACAGAAGAGACACATAAGAGGTGGTGGGATGGTTCTTGAAGAACGAGTAGTAGCTAAGGGAGAAAGGAAGCAGAAAACATGGCATTCCCACTGGTTGAGAATGAAAAATTAGACTAGAGAGGTGCAGAACATCATGAAGGAAATAGAATTTTATTCTGAGGATGAATAAAACTCAACGAAGGACGTGGATTGGGGGCATAACACAAACAGATGTTGACTTTAATAAAAGTTAGTTGAAGCATGATGACTAGCAAAAGTAAAAACAAACAAAAAATTATAGGTAAGGAATGATGATGGCCAAAACTGAGGATGTAACATTAGAGTTAAAAGGAGAAGAGGTGGAACTGAGATCTACTGCTTTGAAATTCTCTTTCAGTTTTTGCTTTCTTTTGATGACTTTTAGTTAATGCTGATTTTCAGTAATGTTCATGTTTGTCCTATCTCTCCCCAGCTCCAGATAAAAGTGTAGAATTAATAATTTAAGTGTAAATAATTCAAAATGTCTTTAAAAACAAAATTGCTTTTTAGAGTCTGCTAAAAATTTATTTTAGAAATCCTTGGTTGTACAGTGTACGCTAGCCATCTCTCTCCCTTTTTACGTTCTCTACAGGTACATATATAGATTCAATTCCACTTAACAATTTTTTAAGATTTTATTAACAATAAAATGACATTTAGTTAAAACTTCCTCTATTTGCCACAAATATTTATTTCCACAGTTAAAGAGAAAATTTAACCAGAAAATATAAACACAGTCAGTAAAAATGAAAACAAATTATTAAAATATTAGTGGGATTAAAGAAGGAATTTATGTCTGCTCCTTAATTGTGATCCTATTTCAAATTTGATTTTCTATGATATTCTGAAAATATATTTTAATTATTTTTATGATGACATGCTATAATTTATAAAATTATTAAATTATATTTTTAGTGAGGAAATGCATATGGGCTGGTTAATGTCTTCAGGATAATTGAAGAGTAAATGTTTAAGTGATTTCAATTGCCTGTTTATTCTACAGTTTGCTATCATACAATCCTAATTGCTCCAAAGGAAAATCTTTTCAACAAAAAATAACTAAATGATATGAACATAAACTTATTTTAAGAAATGTTTCACATCTTTTTTATATTACTTTGTCTCATACTCAGGGAAGTCTCTCCTTCAGGTGTTCAGTTGTACTTTCCTTCAGATACTCCAAATCACATTTTTCATACAGAAGTTATGCTACATGTATAAAAAGAACATGTATTTTAAAATATGTGGGGATAAAAATTTTCAAGTTACAAATAATTCTGAGGAGATAAAACATATATACATACATACATATATATATATAAAAATCTTCCTAATTAGTTTCTGAAACCATGCATAGCCTTGATATTAGAACATAGTAAACCATACTATAATTTTATATCTTTTTTTTTATCATTCCATAGAATTTACAAAGGCCTTGCAAGTTGGATACTGTTATGCTCATCTTGAGCATCTTGAGACTGTATAAAGTTTGGTTTGGAATGTTTAGGTGGCTGTCTATGTCATGACTAAGTTCATAAATGATCCCAAATCCATCTAAATCTAAAGCCTATGCATGTTCTTTTGAACTACACATCTCTGCTTCCTAAAGTAATTTTATAATGGAAATTTGGGGTTTAATCATGAGTAATGAGTTATAAGACATGTTTGAATATACATAATCATTTTATATATTAAATGTATTATTTTGAATAAAACATAATAATTAATAGTTTAAATCACACATTTATTCAATTCATGCATTTACTTATTTTATTGTACCAATCACCTATGTGTCAAACTTTTGAGAGAATGCAAAGTAATTCTAAGACATTTCAATTTTTAGGAACATTAGGTACAATATTCTGTCAAGTGATTATGTTAAGATTTTTATGATACGTCACATATGGTTTTGATCTCTTTTTAAGAAAAACAAAACCTCTTCTCTATAAAATATAAGGTTATAAATGGCAGCTTTATTTCAAAATTCCATTGTGTTAATATGAATAGATTCCTCAAAATGTCATTTTTTAATACTAAAATTCTTCTAGGCTTATTGGTATCTTTATCAATGGAGCTTCCTAAACATTTCAAATTTTTTTAAATCACCCTCTTCATAAACTTTAAAATAACCTGGTTGGTAAAATGTAATTTACTATAAAATAAAGCAATTAGGTTTCTTCCTGCATGCTATTTATCAGCTAGGAACTGCCTTCAAATTCTAGGAGAAATTATAATAAAATGTCCTCTCTATTGTACAAAGAAAGAATATTTGTAATTAATGTTTTACATGAGAAAACTAGATTTCACTTTTCTCCATCTCTTTCCTAGCTTTACACAAAATAAAAATTTGTTAACAGAAAATCACTAAAAATAGCATTTATCTCAGTAAGTCAATTCTCCAAAAACGTAAAATACATAAGATATTTAATATATTTACGGATATCTGCAGACATAATTTAAGGAATCTTGGTGGTGCAGTGGTTAAGTGCTCAGCTGCTTACCAAAAGGTCATTGGTTCAAATCTGCCTGCAGGAGAAAGATGTGGCAGTCTGCTTCCATAAAGATTTCAGCCTTGGAAACCCTATCGGGCAGTTCTACCCTGTCTTATAGGACTGCTATGAGTCAGAATAGACTCAATGGCAACAGTTTTTTCTTTTTGTTTTTTTCAGACATAATTTGGCATTTCTAGAAAAAAAAATATTGGTATCTTTAGGCAGGTGAATTTAGCACTTGACCCCACTTAAAAAGTCTGAAAATCTATTGTCATGGACTGAATTATGTTATCCAAAAAACGTGTGTATCTATTTGGCTGGGCCATGATTCCCTGTATTATCTGGTTGTCCTCGATTTTGTGATTGTAGTTTTATGTTAAAGATTAGGGTGGGATTGTAACACCCTTACTAAAGTCACTTCCCTGATCCAATGTAAAGGGAGTTTCCTTCGGGTGCCGCCTGCACCACCTTTTATCTTATAAGAGATAAAAGGAAAAAGAAGCAAGCAGAGAGTGGGGACCTCACAGCACCAAGAAAGAAACACCAGGAGCAGAGCGCATCCTTTGGACCCAAGGTTCCTGCACAGAGAAGCTCCTAATCCAGGAGAAGACTGATGATGATGAGGACCTTTCTCCAGAGCCGACAGAGACAGAAAGCCTTCCCCTGGAGCTGACACCCTGAATTTGGACTTCTAGCTTACTAGACTGTGAGAAAATAAACTTTTCTTTGTGAAAGCCATTCACTTGTGGTATTTCTGTTAAAGCAGCACTAGATAACTAAGACATCTATCTTAAGTTAAACTCTAGATTCTTTCCCCTCAACCTACCTATTATTTCAAAACAGAGAGTGTCTTAGTTATCTACTGCTGCTATAACAGAAATACCACAAGTGGATGGCTTTAACAAAGAGAAATTTATTCTCTCACATTCTAGGAGGCTAGAAGTCTGAATTCAGGGTGCTATTTCCAGGAGAAGGCTTTCTCTCTCTGTCAGCTCTCAGGGAAGGTCCTTGTCATCAATCTTCCCCTGGTCTAGGAGTTTCTCACTGCAGGGACCCTGGGGCCAAAGAACATGCTCCCCTCCCGGTTCTTCATTCTTGGTAGCATGAGGTCTCCCTGTCTCTCTGCTCACTTCTCTCTTTTATATCTCAAAAGGGATTGACTCAAAATATAACCTAATCTTGTAGATTGAGTCCTGCCTTATTAATAACTGCTTCTAATCCTGCCTCATTAATATCATAGAAGTAGGATTTATAACACTTAAGAAAATCATATCAGATGAGAAAATGGTGGACAATCACATAATACTGGGAATCATGGCCTAGCCAAGTTGACACACATTTTTGGGAGACACAAGTCAATCCATAACAGACAGCTTCTTCTCTGTTGTAGTGAAATCACTTTTTCTTTTTTTTAAATAATACCATACTCGGTATTAGAATTTTTAAATTATATTGAAATGTGTCTCACTGAAATCAAGGCCAGTGCAATAATGCTCTTACTCGGTTTCCTGTATTATCTGTATTTACTTGATATTCCAGTATTTCCATAAGGGTAAAGCTTTATAATTTAGGAACGAGAGTGAATTGATAATATATTAAATCAGAGACAAAGTATTAAAGAGCCTAAATAAAAAAAATACATACATAATTTCTAAATAAACAGAGAAAAAAGGGGGTTGACACTAAAAAAAATCCTCAAGGATAAATAATATAAATAAGAAATAAATGATAATAGAAATCAGACCCCATGTGTGCAGAGTAGCACTGCTTGATAGGGTTTCTAAGGCTGTGTGAACATCCAGACACAGATTGCCGGCCTGGTTTCTGAGGTGCCTCTGGGTGGGTTCGAACAGCCAACCTAGTCAAGCATTTAACCATTTTCACCACCCAGAAACTTTTTATTAACCATACAAGGATATATATATATAAAATATCACAACACACACACA
>NW_004444283.1:118272-123501 GCF_000243295.1 Trichechus manatus latirostris | reverse complement strand
ACCCATTGCTGTCAAGCTGATTCCAACTCATAGCGACCCTATAGGACACAGTAGAACTGCCCCATAGGGTTTCCAAGCAGTGGCTGGTGGATTCGAACTGCTGACCTTTTGGTTAGCAGCCGTAGCTTTAAACCACTGCACCACCAGGGCTCCATATATATATATATCCTTATACTATATAAATGCATATATATATATTTACATTTATATACTATATAGCATTTATCTCAGTAAGTCAAATATATACATATATACGTATATACACATATTTAAATTATAAAAGCTTATTTCAGACCTATTGATTAAAATATCTTGAGGTGAACCCAGAAATTAGGCTGTCCTAGCACAAAGCAATCACTCAAGACACTGTTCTTACCTATGGACAGTATAAGATTAACAAGAGAAAATTAAGTATAAATCAAGACAGGATTACACAAACAGATTTCTTGTAATAAAAATAGTAATAGGTAGCATGGTCACTAATAATATCTTAAAGAGGCTCCCTAACTTCGGTGTTTCTCTGTTCCAGCTTCTTATGTACATTTCTACTAGCTACGAGCAATTATAAGGCTTCTTCAATCCAACCAGAAGTTGTTTTTGTTTTGTTTTTTTCTTTCTCTTAGAATAAGTGTATCTCTCCTGGTCCATTTTTTCCAAAGATTAATTAACTTAAAAAACAAAAAAGTACTGTCTTCAAGTTCATCCCATGATGAGCCTTTCTTATAGACTGTGTACATTTCTCATCCTAGATCCAGTTGTTTATGTCTCTCCCCCAAACTCTGTAAGAAAGCCCTCCTATGTATTTTTATTCATCTTTCTGTACAGCAAACTCCAGTATGGATATTATTGACTCTAAAGCCACATTTGAGGGTATTTTCAGGTCACCCTATATTCAGACATTTATAATTATCTTTTATGGGTGACTGCTCACAAATTCAATACATGAACATTCTGCATAGTTCCCCATAGAGAGTGGTCATGCCCTATCAATTACCTTGAAGATGCACATTTAGTTTATCATGCACTGTTGCACATATTCTTTTTTTCATGGAAATTAATTATTCTCTCTTGTGGAATCTTGGATTCAGGTTTGCATATATTTAGGCAATAATTGTTTGGGTAGCAGAATTATGCAAAGAGAGAAACAGTTTGTGAATCAATCAACACCTACATTGCTAGTCAGTTGTTCATTGATTTTTGAGTCATTTTTTTCCTAATAAGTCAAAAGAAAAACATAAAATGATAATTATTCTGATAATACTCATAGGACAGATTTACTCTTGTGTCAATGATTTACAGAAATCAAATATGTTTGAGAGATATATGGTATTTTTACGCAAATAACATACACATTATACGTGTTTTTGCCAATCACGCAACCCCTCACTCGATATTTTGCACGGGCACTATTCGTGTTATATGCTTGGGTGCATTATTTACACAGGTGCATTATTTGCTAAAAATATGATCATTACCTCTTGTTCCTTTTATAATGTTTCAGATTTTATGTAGTAACTTAATCACATCATACATAATTAAAAAATAACATTCTTTTTTATACCTTTTTATAAAACACACACAATTAGTACAGTATCTTATAAAAAGATAAGTATGTTTTGCCTTTCATTTTGTGACACATAAGGTAAATGGGAAGGAAAAATAAAAGATAAATGGAGATCATGGATAGCATCTAAACTTCCAGTCTTGGAGATCATGGGTAGCATCTAAAATTCCACTATTAACTAGATTAAAACATTTAGTATCTCTAGTTTAGATAGGACATTTATAAGTTATAGCAATTAATGGAAAACAAAGTATAATCATTGCTGTTTAAATAGCCAAAAGTGTATATATTGTTAAAAAATTTTCATTAAACTCTTCCAAACCCTGTAGCATCGTGAGTTTGGCAAGCTTTAAACAAATATGAAGGAGAGCCAGTAAGGAGCTCAGAGATGAAAGTCTAGGAAACAGCTTTTTAAAAAATGAACATTTCTCTACGGTTAAATAATTTTTTTTTGAAAGCTGAGTTAAATATCTATTATTTTATTGTACAATATCTTAGACAATTTAATATGTTAATGATTATTGGAAGTAGCTGCCTTAGTCATCCAATCCTGCTATAGCAGAAATACCACAAGTGGATGGCTTTAACAAAGAGAAATTTATTCTCTCACAGTCTAGTAGGCTACAAGTCCAAATTCAGGGCATCAGCTCTAAGAAAAGGCTCTCTGTCTCTGTTGGCTCTGGAGAAAGGTCTTTGTGATGCCTCAGTCTTTCCTTGGTCTGGGAGCATCTCAGCACAGGAACCTCAGGTCCGAAGGATGCACCCTTATTCCGATACTGCTTTCTTGGTGGTATGACCTGTCTCTTTGCTCACTTCTCTCTTTTATATCTCAAAAGAGATTGGTTTAAGATGCTATCTAATCTTGTAAATCTCGTCAATATAACTGCCACTAATCCATTTTATTCCATCATAGTGATAGAAGTTACAACACATAGGGAAATCACATCAGATGATAAAATGGTAGACAATCACACAATACTGGGAATCACAACCTAGCCAAGTTGACAGATATTTTGATGGGACACAATTCAATCCATGAAAGTAGCCTAAAATGAAAAAAGTCATAAAAAAGCAGAATTTTTCAAACTTATTTGAGTTATGTAATACAATATTTCACAAATGCTGTCTTGGCCCAGTTTTAAGATCATGGTTAAAAATCTCTCAATCATCCTTTGAAGGCAGTTTGCTAAGCCTACACTTCAACCACTCCCTTATCAAGTTCTAACGTTCCTAGGTTACAACACACAGAGACCCCCAGATGCCTAATATACTGGGATATCCATTTCTTTAAGGTTATGGAATTATTCAAAATATCCAATCTACAGGAGACTTCTGGCAAAATGGCGATCTAGGCAGAAGCACCATGCCGTCCCTCCACAGCAAAGATCTGAAAAACTAAGCCGAACAGAGAAAACAACAATCCTGAAACACTAAAACATCAAATAAGAGATAAAGAACTCAGCCAAGCACCAAATGGAGTGAGAAAACTGAAAGAGAACGGACAGCGAGGAGAGATTCATGCAGAAGTCCCCAACCTGCTAACGCAGCGCATATCCGCCATCTTGGACTCCTATCAGAGACCAGCAAACAGGGGGTATGAGAAAGCAGCTTCACAGAGCTTCCAGCAGGAGACAAAACAACCGATAATTTGCGATATACGCTTTCCCACTCCCCACACTTCTTCACCCACACTCAGCCTCCTCTGCTTCCCGTGGCCACAATCTCTTGTCTGGGGAACTCCGGCTGCTTGGATTCCACACACCCGAACGGGCCGGCTCTCTGAGTGCCATTTGTTGGCTGCTGGTGTTGCTTTTTTCCACTTCTTTTGATTTCTTTCTTACCTCTCACCACCTCCCCCTCCTTTTGCTCAAATACATGGCTCCGTGCACCATCTTTGCTTCTTCCTGAGGGGCTGCAGAGCTCTGGTAATTTGTGATATACGCTTACCCACTCCCTACATTACTTCACGCACATTCGGCCCCTCTGCTTCCCGCGGACACAGTCTCTTGTCCGAGAAACACTGGCTGCTTCGATTCCACCAGCCTGCACTAGCTGGCTCTCTGAGTGCTATTTGTTGGCTGCTGGTGTTGCTTTTTTTTCTGCTTCTTTTGATTTCTTCCATACCTCTCACCACCTCCCCCTCCTTTTGCTCAAATACCTGGCTCCGTGCGCCATCTTTGCTTCTTCCTGAGGGGCTGTGGAGCTCCGTTCGAGTGCGGAGATGCTTCCTGATCTGGGCTGCCATGCTGCTGGGATCCTGGGGCTTTTCTTCATTTGTTTGTTTTGAATTGTTAGTTTTCTTTTCCTTTTCTTGAGTTGAAAGCCCTCTCTGGCCAGGCGGTGCTGAGTAGTAAGGAGACTACCCCCTCGGCTTGCACAGACGTGCAGAGGGATCCCTGAGGGCATTTCTCTTTTCGTTGTTTTTTTTTTTTTCTGTTTTTTTGGGGCTTTGCTTCTTTTTTTTAATTTCTTTTGTTTTCTTTTCCCTCTTTCTCCCTTTCTGTCTTTCTTCATTACTTATTTTGTTGTCTCTCTATATCTTCCTTCTCTTTCTGTTCCCTGAATACCTGGCGTTGTATACCTCTATGCCTTCCAGCCAGGCTGTACTGCAACAACTCAGAGCAACTTCCCCAGACCTCATACCTGCACCAGTGGGATCCCTGGGAACTCTGCAGTTCTTTAACCTTTCTGATTTTTATTTATTCACTCTTTCCTTTTCTTCCTCTTCCACTTTCTGTTTTCCTCTACTTCATAGTCTCTCCTCTCTCCACTCCGACAGTAAGCTCTCCTAACATTCTTTTTTGTTTGTTGGTGTGTTTTTGGCTCCTGTTCCTCTCTCCTCTCTTCCATATCCATCTTAGCTCCACACATAACAGTCTCCCTGATGCATCCTGCCTACCTGCACCATGCGCTTGACATCACACCACCACGCAGCACGGGCATGGCCTACTAGAACCCACCGTGCACTGATTACCGACCCGCTCTGGTGGCTGTAGTAAGTGCCACAAACAACCTGTCCCAGTAACTGCTCTTCAGCTAGACCTGCCCTGCCGTACCATATCTGAGTGACTGACCCTGCCAGTTGGAGAAGGAGGTGAAAAGTATTGAGCGCACAGACAAGCTAACAAGAAAGAACACACAGTCCGCCTACTCAGACATAGTCAAATTTTTTTTAGAAAAAGGGACGAAACAAACAAATCTACAATCAATAAACGTGAACAATAACTACAGAATGCCCCGAAAACAGCAGACAATATCTAAACATTTAAAAAACAGGACAGGATGGTTCCAGTAGGCGTCCAAGATAAAACACCAGATGACTCTCTTGCGGAAGAAAATGCACTAGAACTACCTCATACAGAATTCAAATCTCTAATACTCAGAATTCTCCAAGAACTGAGGTGAAAAGCTGATAAACATGAGGAAAACACAGACAAATTCATAGAAAATACAGAGAAAAAATTGGAAGAATTCAGGAAAATAATGCAGGAACAAAATGCCAAAATAAATTCATAACTAGAAATTATACAAAGACAACAATTACAAAACCAAAAGACAAACAACAAGATTTCATAAATGGACGGTGTCACAGAAGGGCTGAGAAGCAGATTTGAAACGGTGGAAGACAGGATCAGTGGAATTGAAGACAAACACTTGGATACAAC
>NW_004444283.1:109893-112972 GCF_000243295.1 Trichechus manatus latirostris | reverse complement strand
AAATGGGACTAATGAGGTACAGTAGTCCAGGGACAAGGCCAGAAGGAAGAAGGGGACAAGGAAGCTGGTGATAGGGAACCCAAGGTTGAATAAGGATATTGTTGATGTGTTGTGAGATTGTTAACAATTGTCATAGGGCAACATGTGTAGTAACTGTTAAATGAGAAACTATTTTGTTCTGTAAGTCTTCATCTTGAGAATAGCAGCACAATTGGAAGAGCAGAGTCAATGTCACTGAACTGTGCATGTAGAAATTTTTGAAACGGTGTATCTTTGGCTATGTGTATTTTCACGAACAAAATAGAGGTTGAGAAGTTAGAGGGTTGACATGTTGTGGGTTTGTTAACCAAGGTCATAAAACAATGTGTACTACTGTTTCATGAGAAACTATTTGTTCTGTAAGGCTTCACCTGAAGTACAATAAGAAAAAAAAAAAAAATCCAATCTATAGGAAGCCAGGGAAACCTAGCTACCCCATCCTACTTGCCATACATAAGCCTCCTCCTACAGCTCCAGCCAGCTGTTACCCTGTCCCTGAGTGCAACCCCTACCTGGGAGCCTTCTCTCATCTGGAATTGTAAGGAATAATGAGTTTGCATTTCATCTTTCCAAGTGTCTTTTTGCTGTGTGCCATCCTCCAAACAGTCTATAATCATATCAAATATCATAGGAGTATAAAATACTTCAGTATTCCATTTCCAAGGAAAACTTCACTGGACTAGTGTTCTGTGGAATACAGGTTAAAATATATTGAATTCTGTCTTAGTTCACTAGGGTTGCCACAACAATAGACCAAAATCATGTGGCTTTAAGGAACAGAAAATTTTTATCTAATAGTTTTGGAGGCTAGAAGTCCAAATCAGTGCATCTGCTGTAAAGTAAGGTACTTCTTTATCTCTTTCAGCTTCTAGCAGCTGCCGGCAATCCTTAGTGTTCCTGGGCACATGCATCTGTCTACATGGTGTCTGTCTTTCCCCGGTGTGTGTGTCTCCGTATCTGTTTCATTTTAGGTTTAGGATTCACCCTAATTCAGTGTGACCTCATTAACCTAACAAAATAAATGCCCTATTCCCAAACAGTGTCACATTCACAGGTACAGGAGTTAGGACTTCGACAACGTATCTTTTTGGGGATACAATTCAATCTATAAAAGCTCCTACAACACAATGAGCTCAAAGTTAGGGTGTGAAATCAGCTTCTAGGAATTATACAAATTAAGACTTGTTCAAATTTAAACAATTAGAATCATTAACTCTTTCATATTGTGATGTTAGTACTTTAAAGGAAATTTGAGATTGTCTACATTAACACCTTAAATAAATAAATAAGTTGATGTTTAGAATGGTTATGTGGGTTCTCAAAAATCACACATTTATTTTATGACGTAAGTCATTCTTCAACAAGCTGTTTAGGAATCAACTCAACAGTTGGGTAACTTCCTATGAAAATCATGTCTAGTGCACCTATTTGAGGTAGGAGATCTTGTACATGTCTATGTGCAGAGAAGTAAAAGACAGAAAATACAATCAATGATGAGAGTTAATAGAGACTGAGAGACAGCAAGGTAGTTAATGACTTAAGCTTGATGAAAAAATAAAGTAAAACCAAAGGAATTATGTAATCAAAAATAAATGCTAGCGTGATGAACATCACGATGAATTCTGACAAACTTACGTTAGAATCTATAATGCATTAGCTGGTTTACTTTGACAAGGAACATAAACTCTGTGACTTCCAATTCCTTGTTGGTAGCAGGGGACTATTACAGTACAAAGACTAAATAAAATAATGTAAACCAAACCTGAGTACATGGCATATGACCAATAAATTGTTGTCATTATAGGTATTGTTCAGCTGGCAGTATTAATAGGCAGTGATTATTTTTTACTTCCATAAGAATGCATATTTATTCTTAAAACCGTAAGTAGAGACCCAGTACCATTTTATAATCCCGAAAGCATGTATTTGTAAATATACTGACACTGTCTGAAAAACTGTGGCTTGTCTATGAAAATCTATCCCTATAACGTGCAGTCGATCTGATAGCAGAGTAGCATATTTATGGGAAAAAGAAAATAAGAGCAAAAGGTAGAAGATAGATGAGAGACTCCTGGATTTCTGAAAACATGGCATTCTTTTTTGTCCCTCCATATTATTATCTATATAATAGAAGAAAAATATAATGAAAAAGTACAAATTCAGTTAAATGTGAATGATTTTGTTAAAATCTAAGTTGTTCCCATTTTGTCTACTTTCAAAGTCCTACTTAACAAAAACTCCAGGATTTTAGTGATGGTCTTTAATTAGAAGTGGATTTAAAAAAACATATATATATTGTAATACAATATGAAACTTCAAAAGGAAGAAAATAGCTAATAATAATGACGATATCACATGGATATAAATTCAGGTTCTCAGGAACATCTATTTTATGTGGGAAATTAATATCTGAGGACTGTTACTCATGTTATCTCCCCTGTTCTGCTATCCTAATTTCTTCCATGTTTATTGTCTGTAAAGAAATTTATTTTGCATCTCTAATTTTACCTTTTCCTTACCATTCCTTAAAGAGGTTGGAATTTAAAATGATCTGAATGTTTGCTGAGGGTAGAGGGTCAGAGAAAGAGAAAGAGAAGAAGACCCCATAATAAGATAGATTTACACAGTGATTGTAACGATAGGCTCAAGCATAGCAATGATTGTGAGAATGGTGCAGGACCAGGCAGTGTTTAGTTTTGTTGACATAGGGTCTCTATAGTTAGAACCAACTCAATGGCACCTAACAACAACAACAATGGTAGACAATGATGCATAGTAGTCAGTACCTAATTTTCAATGAATAAATATGTGATGAAGATATTACAACTGATTGGCCTACGCTTAATTGTATTTTCAAAGATTGTAGAAATTTTCTAACATTGAAATAGGTAATAAAATTAAAAACAAAAGGTATTTAAATTGTGAACTTAAATAATCCATAATTTGAGCCTAACTGTTCAAAATTTCTTATTGCTTTGTCTTTTTGCCTGGTATATTTGAGGATTTGATTTCATCAAAACTGAGGGAAAATTCCAGACTT
>NW_004444283.1:107188-108546 GCF_000243295.1 Trichechus manatus latirostris | reverse complement strand
GAGACACTTGATGACCCAGAAATAACTCAAAAGGTTATTGTGATGCTCCTTTAATCTCTACTGAAAATGCCATTACAAAATTTCATTACAAAATTTATTCACTAAAATAGGCTAATCTATGCTATTTACATATAGCTTTCCTAATGTCAGTGAGAAACTCCATTTAGTAACCTAATTAACATAATGAAATTCTTCCCACTAAAATTTTCAGGAAGTTCTACATAGGTTTGGGCAACCCGCCAGGGCAACTGGTTTCCATGCACAGATTGAGGAAAATATGCATGGATTGATGCTTTTACTTTATCGAAAGTATGACCCATACACATGATATAAAGGAGTCAATAGAAATTTTTACTGAGGTAGCCCAGATGTTGAACTTACTACACAAAGACTTTATATGAAACGTTATAAATATGTTTAAATAACTAAAGTAAGTCATGTATAAAGAATTAAAAGAAAGTGTGATAAAAATGTCTTGCCCAAATAGAGGAAATCAGTAAAGACAGAGAAATTATAAGAAATAACCACATATAGAAATTCTGGAGTTAAAAAATACAATAACTAAGGAAAAATAACAACTACAAAAACTAGAGAGTTCAAAAAGAGGAAAGAATAAGTAAGGATGAAGATTGGTCAATCGCGATTATTCAGTGTAAGGAACAGAAAGAAAAAAAAAAAAAGAACAGAGCCTCAAAGACCTGTCGAACCACATGAAATATGTCAATATCCAGAATGAAAGTCCCAAAGAAAACAGAAGAGAAATGGGCAGGAAGAATATTTGAACAAATAATGACCAAAATCTTCTGAATTTTGATGAAGAACATTAGTCTAACAAGCTCAATCAAATCGAAGTAGGATAAACATAAAGATATCCACACCTAGACACATCCTAGTCAAACTTTTAAAAGGCATAGAAAATTATAGAATCTTGGGAGCAAACTTATACAAGGAATTCTTGACAATATTAACAGCTAACTTTTCATCAGAAACCAGGAACACCTAGAAGCAGTGTGATGACAAAGTCAAAGTGCTGAAAGGAAAAAGCTGTTGACAACTATTTCTAAATCTAATAAAACTATCCTTCAAAAGTGGTATAATCGAGACATTTCCAGAAAAACAAAAACTGAGACATTTTGTCACTAACAGACTTGCCCTATGAAGAATAAAGGGGATCATTCTGACAAAAAGGAATGGACAGTAGACCGTAACTCAAATCCACATGAAGAAAGAGATGAGTCCTGGCAAAGGTAACTATATAGTTAAATATAAATACCAGTATAAATATATTATTTGTAACATTTTCTTCTATCTGATTTAAAAGACAACTGCAGAAAGCAATAATTATGAAACTGTTTTAA
>NW_004444283.1:104233-105111 GCF_000243295.1 Trichechus manatus latirostris | reverse complement strand
CCCTCAAATAGAAAAGAATATTTTCATATCATACATCTGACAAGGGGCTTGTATCCATAAAATTTAAAGAACTCTTACAAGTCAATAATAGAATGACAAATAATTGATTAAAGATGGGCAAAATATATGAATTGGCATTTATAAAAGAAGACATACAAATGACCAATAAGTGCATGAACATTTTCTCAACATCATTAGCCATTAGGAAAATGTAAATCAAAGCCACAATGAGATACCGCTTCATATACACTACAATGGCTAAAATAAAAAAGTCTGAAAATAACAAATATTGGCAATGATGTGAAGGAATGGGAACACTCATACATTGTTAGTGGGGTTGTAAAATGGTGAAGCCACTTTGCAAAACAATTTAGCAGTTTTTCAAAATGTTAAGTGCATAGTTATCTATCATATGAGTCAGCAATCCAATTCCTAGAGATATACACAAGAGTACTGAAAGCATATGTCTATCCAAAAATTTATATATGAACATTCATAGAGTATTATTCTTACTGGTTAAAAACTGGAAGAAACCCAAATGTCCATCAAGTGATGAATGGATAAAAATGTCATACAGTAATGCAACAGAGTATTATTTGGCAATAAAAAGGAATGAAGTACTAATGCATTCTACAACGTGGGTGCATATTGAAAACATTACGCTAAGTAAAAGAAGCCAGTCATGAACACCACATATTGTATGATTCCATTTAAATGAAATGTCCAGCATAGACAAATTCATAGGGACAGAAAGTAGATTAGTGTTTACCAGGGATGTGGGACTAGTTTTTCCATTTTTCGGAGTCAGGGGCTGTCTTAATTATCTAGTACTGCTATAACAGAAATATCACAAGTGGGTAGCTTTAACAAACAGAAAT
>NW_004444283.1:95700-96541 GCF_000243295.1 Trichechus manatus latirostris | reverse complement strand
ATGATATAGGTTGTTGGTGCTATAATTCCGGGAAGAACTCCTTAAATAATATTTAAGCAATTAAAAAATTGTACAAAGGCAAAATATCTTTTTGGATAACCTAGATAACCTAAATAACTTTTGACTTTCAGTAATAAAATCCCAGGTCTTACTTGCCTCTTGCCTTTCTATGGTGGCCTGTGATGTCCCCAGGTCCCTGATAAAAGAATTTCTCTTTGTTTACACTTAGAATTGTCTACATGATTCCAGCATTTGATTAAGAATCTGAGTGGAAAAGTGGAATTTGAGCAGACCACACAGATTTGGGCTGTCATTTAGCCTTTGAACTGGATGCACAATAAATGGGTTGAGCATTAAACGATATGTTTCTAGGATTGCAGGGTGCTTAATACACAATAAGTCTTTAGTGTTATCCTTCTACTGTTTACATTCTTCTTTCTTTCCCTTTTAGCTCCAGCCAGCATTGTCATCTCTAATGATGATCCACAGGAGCCTTCATATTTAATGTTCCTTTATCTCCTTGTTTTCAAAATCTTAAAATTCAAAGTTAGAGCCAGGATTTTATAAACTATTCCTCTCTAATATACTTTCTTCATATAAAGACCACAAAAGTCAACAGTCTACAAGCAGGATAATGGTTCACTAGAATTGCTAATTACTAAAGTTCTTGTAAGAGTAATCTTGGCCACACTCAGCTTCTCGACCTTTCTACACAAAATGGATGGCCTCAATAACATCCACCTCAAGCCTGCTCCAGACCTTCTGCTGAACTTAGTTTAATAATGCACTCTCATGAGTCATTTCCTCTGTTATTCTCTGTGTTTGCTAAAACACTCCTGTC
>NW_004444283.1:93005-93944 GCF_000243295.1 Trichechus manatus latirostris | reverse complement strand
CTTCTCCAGGGACTGGTCCCTCCTGATAACATAAAAAGTATGTGAGACAGAGTTTTGCCATCCTTCCTTCTAAGAAGCATTCTGGCTGTACTGCTGATATATTGTGAAGAATGTAACCAATGTCACTGAACAATATTATAGAAATTGTTAAATGAGAACCTAATTTCCTGTGTAAACTTTTACTAAAAGCACAATAAAATATTAAAATTAAAAGAAAAAAAAAACTGGTAAGACTGCACCCTGTCAAAGACAGAAAACTTGTGAGACCTAGAAAACCAAGGCAGTCCTATCGAGTTCTGGCTCTCACAGGTTTCACTGTATATAAAAGAATGAATTTTGAAGATGATGGGATTTTAATAACAATCTTTAATTTTGCCTATATAATAGTGCTTGTGCAATTTAAACTAAGTTCTTGCATTACTGTAATGGTATAAGTGAAAAAAAATGATGTCATTTTTATCTCAATTTGGTGTCTGAGGAAACCATCCCTTTAATAAGGGAATTGTTCACTCCTGTGACATGTGGGAAGACAGAGACGTTTATGGTATTTCTGACTAGTAGGATATTTCCAAATCAAACATTCATCCATTCCCAAATAAAAATGCAGTTTTGCGTGTGATTAACAGTGGATGAGTGAGAGCGTTTCCTTTGAGGAAAAGAAATCGTCCTTCAGAGGCAGTTGGTTTATGCATTTAATCTGGGGTATCAGAATCCATGGGAGTTACTGACAAGGTCAAGAAATTTCCAGAGCCCTGGGCAGTATTCCAACCCCAACAGCCGTCTAGAGTAGAGGAAGATTGAAAAACTGCAGCCCTTCAGGTCTAGAGGTTTAGAAGAGGAATATAATTAGCCAAATATCTGAGCACCAAGAACAGATCTGCTATGGGATCAGTGTGCCCTGCCTTAAAGTCAGCTGCAGTGAAACACTTTTGAACAAAG
>NW_004444283.1:85794-90883 GCF_000243295.1 Trichechus manatus latirostris | reverse complement strand
CACCTCAGTTTCAGGCAGGGGTGCACAGGAAAAAGCAAAGGTGACTTTCATTGTGAGACAAGGTACGGGCATGAGGATTAGGATCACAGTTTCTAACTTGGCTCTGGTCTCAGCAAACGGATTGCCTCCAGTAGAGTTGCTGCCATGTCCTGGGTCCCTGAGTAAAGAAAGCCTCAGTGATCTTTTTCTCTGCTTTCCTGGGATACTGGAGCTTTTCATGTAAATTTCTAAAGGAAGAAACATTTCAAATATTAAGAACATCTTGAACCGATTCTTATTTCCTATCCTACATTAGCACCATGAGTGCAAAATGTTCATGCTAATTCGCAGAAGACATAAAAGACGGGCTGTAGAAGGAAGGATAAGAGAATGTTCAATGAAATGAGTTAGACGACCTATTGGTTATATGGGGACCAGGAAGTATGGATAAAATTGGCTATGATTTGTAAGTGGAACTCCTAGGGATAGGTAAGTCCTTCAGAGAAATCTGGGGATTGTAAAGGATGCTGAGGTGAACACAGTCAGGGTAGAAATGCTGCTCAGGAATGAAGCATGGGAACCATTCTCCACAACAGGCTTTTCAGCAGGACCATCTCTGACACACCACAGCTGTGTGGCTTGAGAGGCATCATTGTGGTTGCTCTCAGGCTAAGTTAAATACTGAGTAATTGTCTACCAAAAAAATGTCAGTTGCGTGAAGAACAAACTTAAAAGATTAAAATAAATCAACTAAAAAAAAATCTATTTACTTAGGGTGTATGATACATATATATAATGCCCTTACCCACTTCTGCAGTCATCATACTAGAAGCTAAGGATGACCTATCTGAAACTGAACCTAAAGATTTCTTTTAGGCATCAACTGGGGGAAATATGTCCTTCTCCCCATTTGTCTTCTTCTGGGTCCCTGTTAAATTTGTAGCTGTTTAAGAGCTCTCAAAGCCTTGGTATGAGTAGTAACTTCTATTCTCTTGTTCCAGGGACTTTGGGTACATAAGTAATAAATACATATTTTACCTCAAAAAAGGGAATGGCCAGGAGAGAGGTAATAATTCAATAAAGAATGAGAATAGTGATGTCCATGTGCAGTGACCAGGAATCTCTCCAAAACCACAGCAAGAATAGAAGAAACTACCAAGATGACTAAGATCAGAGTGAGGAGAAGGGAGGTGACAAGACAGAAGGGAAAGGGTGCGAGACAGAAGTTTAGGGGAACACAGACACCTCTGAAGGAGAGGTAGGGTTATACCTTTGAGGCAGAGCTGAGCTGTATGCACAGACTAACTCAGAGTACTATGGTCAGGCCCTAGTAAAAACACTGAATGGAAGGGCTGGTCCGAGAGTGTAGGGCTGACTAGGGGAAACTGCTAATAATCTTGGCAGGAACAAAGAAAGGGGGCACTTTTGCCCAAATGATGTTCCTATGGATGAGAAAGTGATAGTGAAAGACATGTTTTCTCTCTCCTCAGGTAAAATACATGCACAAGACATTAAATGATAGTGAATGAACAATGTTAAAGCCTAGAAGAGAAAGATGTAGAGAAGCAGAGAGAAGTCCAAGAGCTAAGCAAGCATCAGAGGAGATGCCTACAATTCCTGGAAAATGTGTAAGCCCCTCCTAAGTGGGAAAGCTAAGCCTCCCTAGAAAGTGGATTTCAGCCCAAGCTGTGACTCCTGCTACAGTGTTCATCCCAGCCCAGGTATTTTCCTGGAAAGTACTGAGGCACACGCATCCTTACAGATTTCCATATCCAGGAAAAACATGGACATGTGGCCTATAGGAATTTATGGTGGGTCAAGGCAATTATTTCTTAGAACATTTACTCTAAATATTTCTTAGGAGCTCATAATTAAACAGGTTCCTTGGAGATATCAACTGTGCTACTGAATAGAAATAATTCTCTTCTTTGAATAGCTAATACCCATGTGAACTTAGGTTCCACAAGACAATACATATAATTCCTTAATCTTACACTTTTGTCCCTGTTCTCACAGTCCAAGTCTTGTGAAACAGTTACTGATAGCAGAAGTAAATAGACTGGACTGTGTATTCTCTGTCCCTGAGTAATTTACTCAGAGATCTGAGGCTATCCTGAGCCGCCTTGAAGATAAAAACTCTCAATTGTTTTTTGTCTCTTGCAGCAAGTCTTTGAGGATTTTTGAGAGATGGGGTCACTTGGAAGTTTGCCCACTTTATGCATGTTTTTCATGTGGATATCCTCAAAGTAACTAATGCCTAGAAACCAGAATATATCTGGAAGCCAAGAGTGTGGAAAGGTAACCCCTGAGCCCTCAGGCTTACAAGGAATAGAAGGATCTTGTAGGGCCTCACTGCATTAGCTCTCAGATGAGAGAGCACTGGGAACTGAGGGAGAAGTAGCTTAGATTTGATATTTCCATGTGCCTCTCTGATTGCCCAGAGCCAGAAAAAAAAAAAAAAAAAATTCTATTGCCTTCCTTAAGAAGAAGGGCCATGACTTCCCTGGATGAAAAGAGGGCAGCCAAGCTGTCTCAGGGTAGAAAGACCCCAGATTATCTCGGGCCTAGCCTACATAGAGTTTGAGCCTATGAACAGGGCATCTTTGAGTCAGACAAATGAGCAATGGGAGCATGGGGAAATTCATTCAACCTGAAGCCTAAAAACAAAAATTCTTCCTTCATTGGCTTCTGCAAGAACCAACTCTCTGAAGTGTTAGAGATGGTAGGGTATTGACTATAGATTAAGAAAGGATCAAGTTTGTTAGAGGCCTATCATCAAGCAACTTGGTCTAAAATCTGTTTCCTAACTAACATATTTTATCTTTCCAGATTTAGGAAGCAGAGATGGAAATAGAATCTGATCATCCAGCAAAATTTCCTAGCCATAAAGAGACTATCCTAGCTTAGCCCAACTGAGGTCTGTATCTTGAGACTATAAGAGTTTTGAAGAGCAGAATATAAGGCACTGCTCAGGACAAGAGAAAAACAGGAGCTTTGGAATCAGATACACTTGAATGAAACCTGACCTACTATCCCCAGAAAGCCTCATTATGGGAGTCATAAACCTTTTCATATACTCTTGGTGTGTTATGTTAACACACATATAAAAATTACAATAAATGAACTTCATATAATAATATGGATGAATCTCACAAACATAAGGTTGGAAGAATCTCACATAAGGTTGAGAAACAGGTCCAGCAAAAAATAATACATTCTTCTTAAATCATTTATATTTACATCTATATATATTGTTTGCATTCATATTCATAAAGTTCTATATGGTGTCAGGAATCACTCTAGTGATTATCCTTGTAGGGGATGGAGAGAGTTTATACTTACTTGAGATGGAATGAAAAGAACTTTTGAAAGTTGGTGTTGTTCTATTTCTTAATCCAGGTGCTGGTGATATGGTTATGTTTATGCTGTAAAAATCCATTGAGCTGAACCTTTCTGATTTGTGTGCTTTATGTAGGTATATATGCTTATGTGTACATCTATATGCGTATACTTTCCTCTGTAAAATACTTGCCCCCCCTCTTACTTCTTTAATTTCTCCTCTTTAAGTGGGTTCTTCTATCCTACTTAAAAATAAAATTTTCCTACAGACATAATCCTTTCCTTTCTTCATTCCACTGGAAAAATTGGAGGTATGAATGCCTACTACAAAAACTCATTTAGTTTAAAAAAAAAAAAAAAAAAGATGTAATGTGATGTAGTCCTAAACCATAGGTGGTAGCAGAGAATTTAAAAAACAAGCAACAATTTTGAGAAAGGAAGATAATATCAGTAGATTATGAAAGCAATGAGGGATAAAGGATAGAAATGGATCAAAACTAAATGTCTTCATCCCAAGATTCCTAATGGACTCACAGAAATTGTATGGAACAAGCAATAAATTCATGTGTGGAAAAATGCCTATAAATTCCTACTTATTCCTTCACTACACAGGAACTCTTTGTAAATGATCAGTAAAGGAGTGCTCATCATGCTTGTGCCCAAGATTCCTGTGCACAGTTCATACCATGTACCTGCTGTTAAACATCTACAAATTTTAAAAGTCATAATGAAATAAAGGAAGAAATGAATTAGGGTTCCATCAAAAAGTTTTTATTGAGAATATATCTGACACCAAGTACCAAGATAACATCTGTTTCTGTTAGAGAGGTAGTATATTATTTATAAAGTTCATGCTAAACATAGGTGGCATATAGATTATGTATTTGCCCACTGTGGTCGAGCTGATTCAGGCTCACAGTGACCCTATAGAGTTTCCAAGGCTATAAATATTTACAAAAGCAGACTGCCACATCTTCCTCCCATGGAGCAGCTAGTGGGTTTGAACTGCCAACCTTTTGGTTAGCAGCCCAGCACTTTAACCACTATGCTACCAGGGCTCTTAGATTATATATTCAGATAATGCCTAGCTTAAAGCAAAGGAAATATACTTCTAACGCAGCTCTCTCAACAATGATATGCTTTTATCAAGCACTCATATGACCATTCAAAAAGAAGGATGAGTAGAATGAAGGCTAATGGGAAAATCACATTGGAGACACAGCCCAATGATCTTTTACTGGTAAACTGTGGTCTGCCTCTGATTTGATTTTTAGCAAAGCGTGCTTTGTAGTCCCAGTGATGCACTTATAGGTCTGAAGCAGATGACATTATCGGGATTGCTTAAAGCTTCACTGGGACCTCGGATCATTGTTATTTCAAGAGACATCTTTCTTTACGTAAATTGCATGAGGGTTCATGGGATGAGTTCACCTTTCTCTTCATTTTGCTTTGTATTTTGTTAAAGAAGCCATGTGTTACCATCACCAGAATAGCCATTGAGGTATCACATATTGCAGATAATGAGACAATTATGAAATTCATTTAGGGCTTCTGAAAAGGGCAAACAACAATATATTTACAAAACACCAGATGGTAAATGGATTTCATGTTTATTTTATATTTTCATGCTAAAATATTCTGTGAAATGTGATTTCACTCACCAAGGTGGTTTTACAAAAACATAGTGTGCTTGTTTGCAAGAATACCTCTACAATTTCTGAAAAAGTATGGAGTCAAGTATCTTTATAATAAGGTATAATTAAATTTATCT
>NW_004444283.1:82523-83397 GCF_000243295.1 Trichechus manatus latirostris | reverse complement strand
GTCCCTTCTCTTGATGAGACCCTGAAAGCTATGTCTATCAAATTGTTATAAAAGACATTGGCCTCTATGGGGCAGGAGGTTTTTTGGCCAGGGCATATCCCCTGCTTCCCTGAGGTGAGCCTGTTCCCTTGCACCTAAGCTGTCTAGGTGAGCAGTGGGGATAACTCCTGGAAAGCCGTGTGGACACTTGTAAGAGAACTACTTCCACTGAAGAGCAATGTCTGAGGCTGACCTGCTGCTTAGCTCTGCTTCCTGTTTTTTGTCCCTCTATGTGAATTTTATTTCAAGTGTGGTCTTTTAAGTTGGTTACAGCCCAATAAGATGACACCTTGTGAATGTGTGCGCGCGCGCGCGCGCGCACACACACCCACACACACACACACATACTCTCACTCACTGGCTTTGTCCACTGAAAAGTCTAAGCACAGTAAAGACCAACTCAGTAGCCATGAGCACCTCCAGTACATAGGTTGTATTCTTTAAATACCACTTTCCACTAAAAAGAAATAATGTTTTCTGGAGGAATGGTTAATTCCAGGTCCAAAGCAGGATATGCACAAGACTATGGCTAGAGAGGCCATATAAAAGCAATCCATTGCACCACTGTCACTATGAATGTAGGAATTTAAGTATATTAGATATATTTCAGTTCCTTGAAATTATTGTCACTGATACTCTGATCATCCTGATTTTGAGAGTGGAAGCTTCATCAACTTGTCTCCTGAGTTCTTTTGACATGCTCCCAGCAGTCTTTGATGAATTTCTCTCTTTTTGGCATGGTCTTGTATCTCCCACCAAGTGATTGGGTGAGATTATGCAAATAAGGTGCTTGTGGCCCATCAAGGGGATTGGACAGCATTGCTAATAATGCAAA
>NW_004444283.1:79370-80260 GCF_000243295.1 Trichechus manatus latirostris | reverse complement strand
ATTCCTTCATTTTTGGCCTTAGTAGTTGGTGCATAGATTTGAATAATTCTCGAATTAACCTCCTTGTAGGCATATGGATACCATCCTTCACTGACAGCGTTGTACTTTAGGATGGATCTTGAAATGTTCTTTTTGACAATGACTGCAACGCCATTCCTCTTCAAGTTGTCATTCCTGGTATAGTAGACCATATGATTTTCTGATTCAAAATGGCCAATACCAGTCAATTACAGCTCACTAATGCCTAGGATATTGATGTTTATGTGTACCATTTCATTTTTGATGATTTCCAATTTTCCTACATTCATACTTTGTACATTCCACAGTCCAGTTATTAATGGATGTTCACAGCTCTTTCTTTTCATTATGAGTCGTGCCACATCAGCAAATAAAGTTGTCAAAAGCTTGACTTATCCATGTCTTTAAGATCAACTCTACTTTAAGGAGGCAGCTCTTCCCCAATACTATTTTGAGTGCCTTCCAGCCTGAGGAGGTCATCTTCCCGCACTATACACAGACAATGTTCTGCTGCTATTCATAAGATTTTCACTGGCCAATTTCTTCTACAGTATACCACCATGTCCTTTTTCTTAGTCTTAGTCTGGAAGTTCTGCTGAAAACTGTCCACCATGGGTGACCCTACCAGTATTTAAAATACCTGTGGCACAGCTTCCAGTATCACAGCAACACGTAAGCCACCAGAGTAAGACAAACTGACAGACACATAGGGAACTGACAGATGCATGGGGAGTCAGAAAACCAAAGGGAAGAAGATGCTCAGCATTTCTCAAGCTGACAGAACTGAAGAAAAAATTCAAGCCTTGAGTTGCAATATTGAAGGATTCAATGGGGGAAAATATTAAACAATGTACAAAGCATCAAAAGAAGAT
>NW_004444283.1:74824-77248 GCF_000243295.1 Trichechus manatus latirostris | reverse complement strand
AGGGAATCTAGATTTCAAAATACATACATATAAATTTCACATATGTAAAAATGGGCAGCAATAACTTAATAACCTAATTTAAATTCTATACTTTAAGCCAGATAATTTTGACAGAAACATCTATCTTTCAGTCGTATCAACGGCATTAAACTAGGGATGTAGCATTTTTATGGAATCTACTATTACTAGTAAATACATGTGATGTTACTAATGAACAGGTTTGCCAACTGGTTCTTAAATGATTAAATAAAGTCTTTTTTGTGAATACATCATATTAAAATGAAATAGAAAATGTACTTAAAGAATCTGCATAGAGTGGACATATATTTTGTTGGTGATTCATTTGGTGGATATTATGTCACCATAGACTTAACTCCTTTACTCCTCTAAAGTAGAGAGGTTCAAATGTATACCTCTTGGGGATACAGTGTCTATTAATACACATATTAAACATATTTGAATACTAAATTCATCACTAAAGTAATGTGGGTAATGTTCAAATCCCCTCTGTAAATAAAAGATAACTAAAAGATACAGTTTTGTCAATCCATGCAGAACCTAGTACTCACTCCTTACCTGACTGAAACAAAATTATAAATGCTGTCAGGAAATCACAGTTTTCCTCAAACAATGTTTTGTATGAATGTTTTAGCAAACAGACCCGTGGCTCCTTTTAATTTGCCAGGTGAACCAGGGAAACCAGGTCATTAGGGACGTGGCAATTATACACGCAGATCTCCCTCTGTGCATCGTTTCCTTTCCCACTTGGAAGGATGTTTTCCCCCTATAGTTAAGAAGTGTGAGGGTGACATTTTGTAACGAATTAATCACAGGTGACTATTTGCGTGGGTTTCCCCACAGGATGTAATCTAGGCTCCTTTTACTTAAAAAAAAAAAAAGTCTAAATCCATGTAAGTGATCAGCAGCCGTCCTGGATGCTGTCAGTGGGTCTCCGGGGATTTTTTTTTTTTGCTTTAAAACTTACACGCCTTGGCATTAAGAAGCAATAATGTTACAACACCTCACCCTTGATTAAAAACGTATACTCCTTGGGACTCATGGTCAGTATTTTAGATCTTTCTACAAATTTTCCTTTAGGCATTGTGATCAGTTTGAGAGAAGTTTCTCGTTCTGGTGATTTCAAAGAAATAAGGCCAGAGGTGCTGTCTAAAGGCAAACAGTGCAAAGAATTTTGACGCATTCCTATCAAGCCTTTCCATGTTTCACTGGCTAGAAAGTGTTTCTCTGCAGCATTCTATTTCCAGAATCATCTCTCATTTCAATGTTCCTGCATGCAGGCACATTGCAGGCTGCATTGTTCATGTTTCTTATAAATGTTTTCTCATTTTTTAAAAAATATGGTCTACGTAATATTTTGGGTCCAATCTCCTAGAATGTTATAGTTGGTAGAAATATTTTAGAAATTATTAAAACTACATGTTTTCAGATGAAAATTGAGGTTAGGAAAGGTTAGGTAATATCCCAGCATTCACGGAAAACACATTAGCTACCTCTCCTAGGCCGGTGAGATAAGAGAATCCAGTTCTGTTGTGGTTCCTAATTTTGGCGGATCAACTTAGTCTACTCAGGCCCTCATTCTCTGATGCAAGATTTATTCTGGTCTGCATAAAGTTCCCATCAACTCCTGGTTCTTGGGCCTACCATGAATAGAGAAACATAGTACCAAAGTCGGAGTCCCTGGGTGGTGTAAACGGTTAACACTTTCGACTGCTAAACAAAAAGTTGGCAGTTCGAGTCTACCCAAAGGCACTTTGGAAAAAAGGCTTGGTGATCTACTTCTGAAAAATCAGCCATTGAAAATTGGATGAAGCACAGATCTACTCTGACACAGATGGAGTTGCCTTGAGTTGGAACTGACTCAAGGACAATTGGTAGCCTCAACATTTCCTAGACCATAGACATAAAGGTTCTAAAATACCCTAGGACCTCTGAAGGATAGAAATGGAATTCATCCAGACTACCGAGAAGCTATTTTCCTTAGCCCTGGATATAATCAGGAAATTCAGACAAACCAGAAGTCACAACAATGTTCTAGAGTCAATAAGCAACTCTGGTTCAATGCCCATTCTGTGCCTCATCAAAGTCTTGTCTGCCTTACCAACACTGCATTTCTTCTAAATCATCTGCATAGCAAGTGGTTTAGAAAATACGACATAGAGAGTTTCTTAAGAGCCACTGTTTAATATACACATGAGATGGATAATAGTATAAATAATAATAAATATTTATTAAACTTACTATGTGCCACTGCACTAAATGCTTTTCATGAATTATTTATTTCAATAGTTAAGATACCCTATGTTTTTTGCCCATTACTATTATGTTTTTTAATACTGAAAACAACCCTAAAATTTTTGCTTATTTTAAGATGAGAGAAATAAGTTTCAAGATCACACAGCTAAT
>NW_004444283.1:70012-74084 GCF_000243295.1 Trichechus manatus latirostris | reverse complement strand
AAAATAAAAGTATACTAACTTAGCATTTTTTCTATATTTTTAATGTTTACCTTTTTGCTCCTTAGAAATATGTGTGTAATCAACCCAATATGAGAAGAAGAAAACTAATGGTAAGTTAGACTTCTCAGAATTGTTAGAAGTTTGTTTGTCTGGTATGTTTACATAAATCAGAATGAAAGTCATAGAATCATATATTGAACCAGAACATATTGGCATTGATTTTTTTATATTCATCTATTTAACAAAATTTTACTGAGTGCCTACTGTGATCAGGCATTTTACTAAGGTGAGCAAAAAGAGACAGGTTCCCAACCACATAGTATCTAGTCTATACAAACATAACATATATACCTACTTTTCTTTCTTTAATAATATATATTCATATCTGGTTGTGGTAAGGCATGCATATATATAGGTATTAGTGTGTTTAGTTTGCTTTAGATTTGTAGTGGATGTTCTAGCTAAACCCAACCAAAGCTTAACTTTGGTTATAATATACAGAACTATTATTTCCCCAGCCCCCACTACAAGGCTTACTTGCATGAGTCTATATATATATTGGGGGATTTTAGTTTTACAACTAAAGGAAGATAGAAGAGGGGCAATTCAAGATATCTTGAGCTAGAGTGTGAGGTGATTTATGAGATATCTCTCCTTTATAATGATTTATAACAGCATGGTTAACATGTTTTTGTGTTATTGTTATTATAGAAAAAAAGTGCATATAATCGCATACCAAAACCGAAACCCATTGTCATCGAACCGATTCTGACTCATGGTGACCCTACAGGACAGAGTATAACTGCCTCATAGAGTTTCCAAGGCTGTGATCTTTATGGAAGCAGACTGCCACATCCTTCTGCTGTAGAGCAGCTGGTGGGCTTGAACTAAGTGCGTTTTGGTTAGCAGCCAAGTGTTTAACCACTGTGCCACCAGGGCTCCTTATAATCATATACATACATTAAATTATCATGGCTTTGTAGGACAGACAAAATGGGAGAGTATCCTGAATAACAAGTAAGCATATAATAACAAGTCACAGTGGCTGGATTCTTTTTAATATTAGATGAAGGCATTCACTCATATATCTGCATATTTGACAAACCAATATCCTGTGGTTACATTCAAATGGTTATTGCAAATCTAAGTTTTTTTTTTGTCATAATTGCTATTCCTTACAGTGGATTTATATTTAAAGCATATCTGATTATCACTATAGTGGGAGCAATACTGAAATCACACTCTCTCGTAACAGAAGAGAGGGGAAAATAGTTCCACCTAGAGATAGTGCTTTTAGGACCTGAAATAAAAGGAGGAAAAATAACTGCATTAAATTACAGCAAAACTTGTGCTTTAGATTCCAGTCCAGACACAGACACAGAACCATCTAAGGAATTTGCTATTGCAACAATCCAGAAACTCTCACTACTTAGGGTGCCCTCTACAGACGTTTTTAAATTAATTTTAGGAAAATAATATGTTCAGCCTTTCTGTTATTCATTTTCAGGGCTTCCAATAGCCAAAATTCTCAGCCAGTCAAATTTTCTTTGAGTTTCTGTATCTTGTCCACTATTGCCTATTATAGATGTTCTCCACCTGCCCCCGGCAGCATGGGAGTGCCTAGAAAGCTCTACCATCACTGTCTTGGTATCTCTCTGGGGCAGAACCTCCAGCTGTGGAGCTTACCTGCCCTCCTCTCTGCAACAAAAAATACTTGATCCCTTTGTCTTAGACCTAATTATTCCCCAGTTGGCAGATAATGAATAGAATGAACTAATCCAAGCTAATGTGATAATGGAGACAGCAGGAAAGCCTTTATTATATATAGGCCTGGAAAATAGGGCCAAATTGTTTATTCATTGTAGATTGCATTTCATAATAGACACAGCATAAAGCTCACCACAGCATTTTATAAATGACTTCTAATAAGAGAACTTTAACCTGAAAAAATTATTTGGGCAGAACGCCCTTTTCAATGTCTGTTTTACTATATTGCTTCCTATTCCTTGTGCCTCCCAATCTTCCTGCTTGTAGAACTGTTTAAGATTCTAAAATACACAGGTACACACACACACACACGTGCACACAGACACACACACAGGTACATCCATTCGGTTAATTCAGTGTTTGAACTTTCTGTTTAAGGTTCTCATCCACTTTTTTCTGTCAGTTTTCTCTCCTCCTATCCACTCTTCTCTCTCACACTCTTTTTTCTACCTATATATTGGAAATAATATTAGTTTTAGTATTCTTAGAATCCTTAGGGTTTCTCTAATTTTTACAAGCCATAAATTACTTTTATCATTTTAGCAAAAGAGTCAGGAGGCAGTATTATAAGTAGCTTAGTTGGTATTAATACAACCACATTTGTGAATGAAATAAGAAACAGTATTTTTCAGTTTGACTTATAGCTGATATATCATAAAAGACTAGATGCCAATACAGGAAAAAAAAATAGACACCTTAAACTCAAACACCACTTTTTATATTCTCAATGAATTATTTTAATGAGATATAAGATACATACTATATATACACACACACATATTCTACAATTCTTGCCTTGAATATAAAGTGGTTATGACAACAGATACAAAGATAATACAATTACTCCTTTCTAGAAAGTGATCAAATAGAAGTCCAAGCTTTAGTTTGAGTAGCTCACTTTTTCACATCAAAGATGCTACTATAAACAATTGAATTTCCAAACCTTTGAAAGTTGGGTCAATTCTAATCGGCATTTAGTTAGTAAGGTCACTTATGCTGTGCCTAAGGAGCCCTGGTGGTGCAGTGATTAAAGTGCTTGTCTGCTAACCAGAAAGTCAGCAGTTCAAATCCACTCCGTGGGAGAAAGATGTGGCAGTCTGTTTCTGTAAAGATTTACAGCCTTAGAAGCCCTGTGGGGCACTTCTACTATGTCCTATAGGGTCACTATGAGTTGGGATTGACTCAACGGCAGTAGGTTTTATTTTATTTATTTATTTATTTTGGTATGCTGTGCCTATTATTGTCTGTGTATTAAAATGAATGAATAATATGGTTTTCATTTTCTTTGTTTGAGTGTCATAAAACGCTTTCCAGTTATTTCTATCTGATTATACAAAAGAACATAATGACCTACATTTAAAGAACTTTCTCTGCTCTAAGGATCGCAGCCTTCAGTGATACAATTCAGCAAGTTCTACATGACACTGTGCAAGACATGTCATAGCCAATCTATCATAGTGCAGATTTTTCATGGTTGTTATTAAATCCCCTAAAACCATTGACTCATGCTGTCCTTGAGATAATAAACTTCTTGTTCCTTAAAAAGTCACTACACATGTTCAGTAAACTAGAATTATGCCTGCATGTTGAAGCTTTGACACAGAAAAGCTCTTTTCCCTCAAGTTCAGTACATCTCTTTATTATTCACACTTTTCCAGAACTCAAAACCCTCCAGTTGGTAGAAACACACTGATTTGTCTTCTTTGGCTTTTCTTAAAAAAAAAAAAAAAAAATTAAATCGCAGTATAAAATGTATATTCTTCTCCTAAAAAGTGAATTGGAAGGCAATAAACCTTGGGGTAAATAAGGAAACCTTGAAGTAACTGAACACCAAAACAAATTAAACAATCTCCCCTGTCCAAAATATCAATCATTGCCCATGAGAAATTCTGATGAGTAAATAAGAAATATGCATGGCAGGAGACAGTGGTACTTGTTTTGCTGTTGGCATTGAGAGCAGATTATTCCTACAGGCTTTAATGTCGAGAAAGGGAGAGTTTATTTCTCAGGTGAGAGCAATCTCATCAACTAATCCTCTAAAGTCATTGTGAATGCAAATGCTTTAGACATCTACAATTTCTATCATCTGTCTATCCAAACATATTATTTTATCCTTATACCTTTCTATGAATCCCAGAGTTTTAAATACTACTTACCATGAATTTTGGTTCACATAGGAATTACAAGATTTTAATCTGGATACAAGTGTCCTGAATCTGAATCCTAGCTCAGCCACTAACTATGTGCCCTTGGCCACATTACTTAATGTCTGTGCCTCAGGTTCCCAAGAGATGTGCCAATGTTT
>NW_004444283.1:51604-52689 GCF_000243295.1 Trichechus manatus latirostris | reverse complement strand
CATCATTTGCTTTTACTGTTGCTGAACACTTGTAGGAAATTGATTCCAGAAGGCACAATCAGCTAATATTTCATTTGTAACATACCCTGACCCTGAAACACCAGCTCTTTCACATGCACATATTTTAGTACCACAATCACCTCTGGGAAGAAATTAGGTCACAAAGAACATGCTCTTTCTAATTTCTATCTTTTTGAACCATTCAATTTTTTAAGAAAATATCAACAGAAACTATGTGCTAACCGTGTTAATAAACTCAAAGATCCACCTTATTTAAAAGAATGGCATTGAAACAGTAGTTTCAGCATTTCTAAATTTCTAGGGCCAATCTTCACTGAGTCCAAAAAGAAAAGATTTAACTCTTTCATGACAAGTGGGACAGGATTTGCCCAGAAATATTTTTGGGCTCTCGGGTTTCTTGGGAGGGTACTGTTCCCACTCAAAGTATTTGCTGCTCTCCAGTGGGGGCTTGTGTAACGGTGAAAAATGAAAGAAACCTTCTCTGGAGAATATTCACTAAGGTATGAAGGAGTCTTATGTATGAGGCAGTGCATCCAGGAAGTGTGACTGCGTCAAGCATTTGTCTCTTTTGGCTTTTGTACAGCTAGATAACCATTGTAAGCATATTTGTGGTTTCCTGTGTGATAGCTAGGGAGGTCTGGTGGCTCTGGGCTTGTGTGTGTGTGTGTGTGTGTGTGTGTGTGTGTGTGAGAGAGAGAGAGATATTTGGAAAACCAAAGTAACCAAATGGATTTTGGCACATGTTTGAAAAGTTTTACTTTTTTTGGTACATATGTTCTGTTGTAGGGGAAAAACATCACAAAGTTTAGTGAAGCAAAAAGTAAGTTTTATTCGGCATATATTCAAAAGGGCAGAAGTGGGAAAAGGGACAACCGTGCTGCTAGAGCCGTGTCTGTCCAAGTCTAAAGAATATTAGAGAATAGGCAAGAATGGGAAAACAGACAAGCCCCAAGACCATTACAGAATCATCAGTATATATTAACATTACAAATGGGCAAAACCACTGAAAGCTTCACCTTTTCACAGATTGGCTAGAAACTGTGATCCTACATTTTGAATTGTCT
>NW_004444283.1:50020-51420 GCF_000243295.1 Trichechus manatus latirostris | reverse complement strand
TTTCCAAGATTATCTTAGCTATTGTCTTTATACCTCAGGGCCCAGTTGATGTGTCCTTGTGAGTACTTGTGAGTCAAGCTCCAGCTGGATCACATTCTCTATGCTGAAGGAAAGGGAATAAATGATTCCAATATTATTTTCTAAATCAGTTCCCCACAAAATATGCATCAAAATCCATAGTTCAAAACATAAATTCAGAAAGACTCCTTGATTTAGCATGCCTTCCATTACTGAAAACACATAGTATCAAAAAATAAATAAATAAAAATAAAGGAGAAAGTGGTAGGGTCTTGATTAAAGAGCACTGACCTTTTATCCTTCTGAAACTTTTCCCTGGCTATCCAGCTCTGGCTACTCTTCAGAAAGAACATTTTTGCTTAGTTCTTAAGATGTAGTGTCTGTTAGGTTCCTCAGTTTTGTTGAATGACTATTGTTCTAGTGCTGAAGTCCCTATTCTAGTAACTTTTATAGTCTCCGATCAGTCTGGACCTAAGGTCTTGTCTTCTTAGCAGTCTGATCCCCAAGGAACTCTACTGAGGAAATGAAACTCTTCTTGACAGATTTATCTAAGGCCATTGCTGTATTCTGATTTCAGACTATAGATGTTCTAGGCTTTAAAATATAGCCTCTCCTCCTTCATAAAAATGTCTGTCAGTCCTTCGAAGTAGGCAATATTTGGTGGTGTCATAAGATATTATAATAACTTTCTTGGTCTAGAAAATAAATTATACTTTTTAAACAACTTCATGGTGATAATGTACAACTATGTCATAGGAATAATGTTATTAAAATAGTTTTAAAAACTCAGCTCTTATTTATATCATAATCCACCCATCCTCCTGGCTTAAAAACTGTGATATCAAATTAGATAAAATGGTCCTCACTGGGGATGACATAACACTATGGCCTAAGAAGAATCTGTCAAGGCCAGAAGAATGAAACATATCACAAGCCCAATTTAGCTTTGCAGGTGTAGTGGTTAAAGGGCACATAAGCACCTGATGGAACATGAGTGCTACACCAAAGGGGTAAACACCTCAAAGAACAGCGACTTCGCTGAGGGCATGAAAGAGGCACCCGATAACCACTCAGACTGAATTATGGTATAAGACGTGGTGGGCATCAAACCATCCTGATTGCTCAGAGGAGAGGGACCCTCCCAAAAGTTCAGAACACTGCCTGGCTACATGTGTCCTGGCCCCACATAGTCAGACTCCCCAGCTGCTCTCACCAACTGCTCTACCTCCTAAGTACCAAGAAACCTCAATGCATCGTTTGCATGTGTGGGCAGTCTTCTCACTTTCAGTCCTTCTCCAACTGCAAGAGGAGAGCCCTCTGATCTGGTAACTCTACCCTGATCAATAAAACAAAAACCATAACACCATTCTATATCTTCCAAC
>NW_004444283.1:47551-48381 GCF_000243295.1 Trichechus manatus latirostris | reverse complement strand
TGAAATGAAATGCTTTTTAGTTGGTGGAATATGTAACCAGAGGAATTTAATGTGATGGAAAACAGTTTATAAATATCATTCCCAACTCATATTTATGGTTAATTCTATTACTTATTTAATGATACTGTTGTTAGTTTCCTTCAATTTTGACTCATAGTGACCCCATGTTTGCAGAATAGAACTGCTCCATAAAGATTTCAAGGCTGTGACTTTCAGAAGGGGATCACCAGCTCTGTCTTCTGAGGCATCTCTGGATGGGTTCAAACTGCCAACCTTTGGGCTAGTAGTCCAGCACTTAAGGGTTTGCTCTATCCAAGGACTCAATTTAATGATGGGCTCATAAAAAGAAAATGACTGGATTCAGTGTATAAAGAAAAGAGTAGAAACACCTACTTCTACCCTAATTTACCAATAGACAATAGTCTGATGAGATCATGGCTTTCTACCTCAAGCTACATGCAATAAATGCAGTCTGAGATACCCTTGTACCATTGCTTTTGCTACAAGTGGATTCCTTATTTCAATCTAGTGTATTACTTAATATAGCCTTCTAGCCATAGTCTTTGTAACTCCAGCAAATGACTGGGCGGAACTATGCAAATGAGGCACTTGTGGCCCACCAAGGGGATTGGATAGCTTGCTAATAATGTAAATAAGGGGCATGGCACCCTTGTGGGGATGGGACCTTGCAAATAAGGTATATGGAACCCTAACAAGGGGATTGGTCAGTTTTGTTATCCTGCTAGGCTTAAAGAAGACAGGGGGAGAGAGAGAGAGGGGAGCTGTAAAACTAAAGACAGTGAGAGATAGTAGCATAGCAGTAGTAAGAG
>NW_004444283.1:28980-46487 GCF_000243295.1 Trichechus manatus latirostris | reverse complement strand
AACAGGATTATCGTAAGCCAATTCTCAACTAAATAGAAAAAATACTACATAGTATTTAACATTTCTATGTGTTTTTAGTTATGGGGAAGGAGGCCTGCTAGCAAAGTTGGCCAAGATGCTGAAAAATTAAGTACGCTGAAATTTTTTTTTGTATGATGTTAGCTGCCCACAAAAAGGGAGAATAGTAGTTATTCAATACTAATTTCTTACCAATATACACATATATATGTAGACTCTTCAGTGAATATGTCTTCAGCATGCATTCTATTACGAGATTTAGAAGAAGACAGAATTATTTGGTCCATAGTGAAAAACATCCTTCATCTCTTCTCTGAGAGGATAATTATGAAGTCCGCACTTCAGCAATGCAAAACTTTTACTGCCCTAGAGAGATACATGATTTTAACAGAGATACATGGTTCAGAACTGTAGATCTAGGGCTCAGTTCTTTAATGTGGTATTGTTATGCTCCATTTACATCTATTTCCCCACAAATTTCCCTCTTAAAAAAAAAATAACAACAAACTCATCAAAATCTCATAACATGCATGGCGTTTCCATTCATTAACCCCTCTAACGGAAGATAAATGACTACACCTAAGGCATACATAAGTTGGGCATCAAGGAAATTATAGCCAGGCACAAACAGAAAGTAGCATCAATGTATTTTTTTTCTCCAAAAACATTATGCCAATAATAATAAAGGTAAAAATAATTATGATATTTCACTACTGCTGAAGTAAGATATTAAGTTTCTTCTTTCTTTGGTCACTTATCATGGAAAAATATATGGTCATATATTTTTAAACCTTAAAAATAAGAAGATTTGGTAGGACTAATTGTGGGTAGATGGTAGAACAGCAATCACTATTTCTTTCTTCCTTCTTTTTTTCCTTTCTTTCTTTCCTCCCTCTCTCCCTTCCTCTTTCCTTCTTTCTCTCTTTCTTTCTTCATTTCTTCCTTTCTATTTCTTTTTAATGAGGACTGTATTCCCAAACCAATGAGGGTCTCCCACTTGTGAGAAAGCTTACCATATATTTATGGGTTATCTATTATGTACTGTGCTAGGTAACAGTAATATGAAGGCAGGAATACTCTATTCTGCATGCTTTTGCAATTCACGGGGGATATATATACATTGGTAAATAATTACATCACAGTGTGATAAATATAGCAAAATAAAACTCTACGAGCTTAAGTCTCAGTATAGAGAAAATAGTATACATGTGGTCCCACATTTACTGAGGCATATAAATCAAAGAAATAATAAAGACACTTCAGAACTCCATAATATCTCAGTCTGCCATAGGACATATATTTGATTGTTGTGGGTTGAACCGTGTCCCTCAAAAAGATATTTTGAAGTTTTAGTCCCTGGCATCTGTGTGACTTATTTTGAAATAGGGTCTTTACAGATGTATTCAAGTTAAGAGGAGGTCATACTGGACTGGAGTTAGTCCTAATCGAATATGAGTGGTGTACTTATAAGAAGAGGAAAAGAGGCAGAGACAGGACCTCTTTAAACAGTTAAAAAGCAAAGATGTCACTTTAAGGACTAAGGTGTGCCTGATCCAAGCCTTGGTGTTTTCAATCACCTCATATGCATGCAAAAGCTTGACAATGAAGAAGGAAGATTGAAGGAGAATTGATGCCTTTGAATTATGGTGTTGGCGAAGAATACTGAATATATCATGGACTGCCAGAAGAACCAACAAATGTCTTGGAAGAAGTACAGCCAGAATACTCCTTAGAAGCAAGAATGGTGAGACTTCGTCTCACATATTTTGGACATTTTATCAGGAGGGACCAGTCCCTGGAGAAGGGCATCATGCTTGGCAAAGTAGAGGGTCAGTGAAAAAGAGGAAGACCCTCAATGAAATGGATTGATACAGTGGCTCCAACAATGGGCTCAAGCATAACAACAATTATGAAGATGCCGCAGGGATGGGCAGTGTTTCGTTCTGTTGTACATAGGGTCGCTATGAGTTGGAATCAACTCAAGAGCACCTAACAACAACAAATATTGGCTCACAGTTTACTAAGGAAGTAAACAAATAATTGCAATATAGTATTATACGGTTTACATAAGAAGATATCAAATTGAACTATTAACTGTGCCTATTTGTGAAGTGACCACAATTGGTTGACCTTAATTTTACTGCTCTCCCTCCAAGATTAAAAATTTTTGAAGGAAATTAATGGATTTATATATACTGTCAATTTCTTATGCACTATATAGGTGTGTGAGGAAACCCTGGTGGTGCAGTTGTTAAGTGCTACAGCTGCTAACCCAAATGTCAGCAGTTCAAATCCACCAGGCGCTCCTTGGAAACTGTATGGGGCAGTTCTGCTCTGTCCTATAGGGTCACTATGAGTTGGAATCAACTTGATGACAACTGGTTTGTTTATTTTTAATATAAGTGTGTAAAAACCAATGTTTCAACCAATGTTTAGACATGTATATCAGTTAGCTATTACTTCATAGCAAATCATCTTACAGTTCAGTGGTCAGCTGGGTAGTTCTGATCTAAACTATGTTCTAGCAATCTCAGCTAGCCTTGCTCATGGTTCTGTACTCAGCTGGTGGGTCAGTGGGTCAGTCTGGCCTAGGATGATCTTAATCCCCTTTTGGTAGTTGGCTGCCTGTTGGCTGAGGCAATGGGAATAAATGGGCCAAGATTTTCTCATCATGCTTCAAGATATCATGGGCTAGTTATCTTACTTTATATCATATTTTAAGGGTCAATGAAAGTGTAACAGTGATTTAAAGAAGCAGATATTATATGTCAACTAAGTCCCCCACTAAGTAATTTACTTCTAAACAGAAGTCTAGTCATGCAAATTGTTTAACCGTTTTAGGCTCACAGGTACCTCTAGGGACCACTTTTTCTGCCTCTGAAGGTTTATTGGAAAGCTGCTGTACCACTGACAGTGTATGCTACCACAAAGCAAAGGCCTTTATGACTCTTTGAAATTGAAGAAACAGGTAGGTGTGTGCTGCAAATTACTGTTTTTACAGGGTATTTTTGAGATGTCTGAATTTTTAGTAGGAAAAATAGAAATTTCAAAAATTTTTATTTGTTACACATATGCACCAACAGACGCCAGTGGGGACTGTGGAGTATAATTAATGGTACTTCATATGTACCACTAAACACTTAGGGTAGGCTTGTGGGAGAGGCAACAACAACAAAAACCCATACTACCTACCAAAAACTCAGACATGCTCAATGACTCAGCCTGCCTCCATTAATGAAAACACATGGTATTAACAAAAACTCAAAGCAGAAAATAATTGATTAACAGAAGGGTTAAATTAATGCTTTAAGTGAAAAGGGGGGGAGAGGAATCAAGTATTTTCAAAGGTATTTACAAACAATATATGAATGTTAATTATGAAAATGTTGATTTTCTGTATCTGATGTACTTATGTATATTTAGACAATTAAGCTCGCCTTTTTCCTTATATATACAGATTTCCCCGGCTATCCAAAAGTACAGCGTTCCTATGAAACCCTCCCCAAGCCAAAATAGTGCAAAGCAAAAAATTACCATTAATTTATACGGGAAAAAATATTGAGTGTTCCCAGATCCAAAAAATAACCTACTAAATCATACCAAATAACACATAAAGCCTAAAATAACACTCACATATAATAAAAGCAGGAATTATATGATAATTAAATAAAGATAAAGCACAGATGCTCAGACACAGTTCAAAGTTATGGTGGCTTGATGCCGAAATGCTGAGTATAGTTCCTGGGGGAGGAGCTCGGCCCAAGACAGAGACATATTCTAACTGGGGCACAGGCTTTGAGGCCCACCCCCACTCCCCCCACTTCTCAGGTTAGGTCTGCCAATCCCTCCCCGAGCTGATGCATTCAAGTGTCCAGCATCTTGGCCTTCCTGGAGAGACTGGGTGCTTCTCCCACCCAGCAGCCCAGGGATTGGGGGTGCGGGTGGCAGGGGGCTAGGTGAAAAGGGGCGAGGGAAGGGCAGAGGCTGCAAAGCAACTGCTCCCCCCACCCCAAACCTCTCTGGTGCCTGGGATCCAGGCGTGCAGAGAGGCTGACAGGTGGCAGATGGCATGTACTGGGGGAGGGGAGCGATTGGCTTCTGCTTGAGAGTGCTTCCACCTTGGGCCTCCTCTCCTAGGGGGAGGGGGCGGAAACCAGCCCCCCCACCCCCACCCCCACCCCGCTTGCCTGCCCAGGGTCTCTGGGAGGCTAGAGACGGTGAATGATGCCCCGCTGAGATTCTGGAAGGAGGGGTGCAAACAAAAGAAGCGTGGCCAGAAGGGTGTGCTAGAGGTGCGGAGGGCTGGTTGGAGACCTGAGGCACTGTCCTTATCCCACCCTCTGGGAGCTGCAGAAGGCTCTGAGGCCTGTGGTGGGGGTGACGCCACTCTTAATGATTGGGGTGCGTGTTGCCTCTTTAATGCCTCGCTGCAAAACAAACGCTGAATGCTATTTCCACTCTTTGATTTTTTTCGTAAAAGTGAAAATCCTGTTCAGATTTCTACTGGTTAGCGAAAACGGGTACATTAATTTAGGTCTTTGCTAAAAGAGAAGCAGCTAAAGTGAACTTTCCAAAAGCAGAGTATACCTGTAATTACAAACGAATTTATGCCTGAATTTTCCAAAGATTGTTTCCTAATCTACATGGTTTAAAACATATCTCAGTATTTTACATGAGAAGATGTTCACTGAGAAACCAATTAAAATTGTTGATGATCTATCTGGCTGTGTATGCTAATTGCCAGATGTTTACACAGCTGAAATTTCCCAAGAGTACTATAATATAGTCTAGGGTGCTTGGAGAATTATTGAAAGAACTTTAAATTCCATTCCAAGTTACAATGAATAACATCAAGAAAGAACAATACTTTAACTAATTGTTCCTTTCCATCATTATATATGCCACAAATGACCAGTTTACCAGTTGTAGGAATATATACATATTTATATATCTCACTATTATTTTCCCAGGATCTATCAAAAATTATATTAACATTTGTTGGATGTCTTAGGAAATTATGTGTGGCAGGAAATTATATAGAATGTCTCTAATAATTACATTTGTGTCACATATAATGCCTATATATTTCTGTTTATTTGCAACTCATTGTCTATGCTTCTGTTAACACCTCAAGTTTGGGAAAAATTGCGGTGAATTACCTTTTACCTAAACTATATGTCAAGCTTTTTAATATCATTTGATTTTAAGCTCTTCCACTGGATCAGTGTGGCTGACTACATGATTTGTCAGACTCTTCTGATAGTCATTATTCAACTTATTACCAGTCTAGAATGTTGATATATATACATCATTGCCAAGAACATATAACATCCCAAGCTGGTAATTTGGACGTGAAACATGGAGCTGCACTCCTTTAATTTAGTATCATGTTTTTTCCTGTATCTCAATGCATTCATAAACCACCACCACCATCATCAGCTCAACTGGCTTACTCTCATCAATTAACCACTTCTCCCCAACCCAAACTTATTGTGGTGGGTTAAATAGTGTCCCCCCAAAATTTATGTCCACCCAGAATCCCATAATGGGAACAGGGTCTTTGCAGATGTAATTAGTTAAGATGAGGTTGTACTGGATTAGGATGCGCCCTTAATCCAATGACTGGTGTCCTTTATAAGAAGAGAGGATACACAGATGCACACAGGGAAGAATGTTATGTGATGATGGAAGCAGAGACTGGAGTGATGCTGCTACAAATGAAGTAGTACCAAGAATAGCTGGCAACCACCAGAAGCTAGGAGACAGGCATGGAACAGAGTCTTCTTCAGAGCCTCCAGAAGGAAGCAACACTGCTGACTCCTTGACTGAGTCTCTGGGTGGCACAAACAGTTAAGCACAGGACTACTAGCCAAAAGATTGGCAGTTAGAACCCACCCAGAGGCACCTCGGAAGGCACTTCCAAAAACTCACAGCCTTAAAAACTCTAAGGAGCAGTTCTACTCTGCACACATGACGTCACTATGAGCCTGAATCAACTCGAAGGAAACTAACAACAGTCTCCAGCTTTAAGCTGTCTATTTAAGCTGGTAATTTGCTACGGCAGCCCTAGGAAATGAATACCCTCAACATTAAGCATAATAACAAAACTAAGATAAACATTTCACTTGGTTCCATTCACAGAAAGGATTAAATTTTTTGAAAACAGAAGAAACTGAGGCAACTATAAAAAGATTTTACATGTGAAAATGCAAGATCACTCACTTATAACCTGCAATAATTTGAGTAACTCACTAAGTATGAGGTATCAAAGAGCCTCAGAAGAATTGAATAATGTCAATACATTTTCTTAATTCCCAGAACACTAAAATTGGAGCTATTAAACTATAATAGAGATGATTCAAAATATTATTATTTTTGGTTATTGATTTGAATAAAAGTGAAGTCATTTTTAAATATCAGAATGAATAGGCTTAAATTTTTTAAAAAAGTTTTGAAATTCCCTGGAAGAATTTTCATATATAAAAAAATTTATAAATAATATAAAATATATATTAAAAATATTCAACATTAAAAATATTCAACTAATCTCCATGCTAGGAGTCACAAAGACTACCCTCAGGTTTAATGAATCACTATAAGGACTTAAAGAACTCAGAAAAGCTGTTATACTCAGAGTTATGGTTTATTACAGCAAGAAGATGCAGATTAAATCATGAAAGTGAAAAGTGTATAAGGTGTAGTGCTGAAAAAAACAGGCTCAAGTTGCCAGTTGTCTTCCCAATGGAGTTGCACAGGCAGCACTTAATTCTCTCAGCCACAACGTGTGACAACATGTGCAAAGTGTTGCCAGTCAGGGAAGCTCACTCAAGCCTTGATGCTCCAGGTTTTTCTTGGAGGTCAATTATATACATATGGAGTACTTGCAGGACCACCTTAGCTACTCAGTCTTCAGCCCCACCAGAGGTCAAACTGATAGACTGTCCAAAGCCCCCAGGCATACACAAACTGGTATTCTCCATAAATCACATTGTTAGCATAAACTATCTGACCTGTCCCATGGTCCTAGATACACAACAACAATCTTATTACAGAACATTCTAAGGGCTCAGAGGTTATCTTCCAGGAGCCAGTCAAGAGTCAGCTCTATAGACCTTTGGAATGGGCAGTCCTGGCCTGCTGAGTTAACTTTCTACTGTATAATCTAATGAAGTAGTACCAACCATTTTACAGACGATGAAAATGAAACTCAGAGAATATGGCAGTGCCTTATTATAGTAGAATAAAACAGCAATGACAAAATTTGGAAGAGTAATGATGGTTGTAAAATTAGGTCAATCCCTAACTGAGCTATTATATACAGAATCTGCCTACTTTTCAACATTCTGTCACCATCTTGGTCCTTGCCACCATTATTCATCTCTTGCTTGAATTATTACAGTAGCTGCCTAATTGTGCTATTTCAGCTCTTTTCCCCAGCAGAGTCTATTCTCAATACAACAGCCATTTAAAACATAAATCCAATCATGGAATACTACTGCTTAAAAATTTCCAGTGGAGGGACTATTAAAGTAGTGTCAGTCTAAAGAAATCGAGGCAACTGTTTCAGAAAGCTAAAAATAAAGCTAGACAAAATAATTTTAATTAAAAAAAATTTTAAAGAGTATCAAAGAAATTAAGAGTGCTAGGACTAAGATCTGGGAGAAGAAGGAAACTTAAATGTTGATACTAATATTTGGGGTCACTTTCTGGAGCCTTGTGTATTCCAGAAGAGACTTGTGAGACAGTGAAAAACTGAGTGGAATTTTTGACATATTCAATAGACCCACATGGGTAAAATTGGATCTCAAGGCCACCAGGAAGTGGTACAAGTACCAGTACCAGTTGCCACTGAGATAATTGCAACTAAATTATGAGATTTTTGTTGCTGTTGTTGATGAAACCATGAGTACATAATCCTAGGAGCAAAGAAGGAAAGTCCAAGCCCTCATGTTGTCTAAAAAAAGCCTAATAAAATTGAAGTGATATGGAATATTAGTGTTCCTTTTCTAGTTTCTGGAAACCGTGGTAGTGCAGTGGTTAACAGCTATGGCTGCTAACCAAAAGTCGGCAGTTCAAATTCACCAGGCACTCCTTGGAAACCCTATGGGGCAGTTCTACTCTGACCTATAAGCCGCTATGAGTCGGAATCAACTGGATGGCAACAGGTTTGGTTTTTTTTAATTCTAGTTTCTGGCCAGAAGAAACGAACAATTTACTCTGAAAATAGAAAATCACCCAGAGTCTTAAATAATTCTAAAGTTTTTAATATACAAAATCAGTCTCTTGTACAAAAATAACCAGTAATAAAAGGAGAAAATAAAACAATGTGAACAAAATCCAAAACAGAAGACAATAGAACCAAATCCACAGAGGATTCTGATAATGGGGAGATCAGGCATAGACACATACAAACAAAAAACAAACAAACAAAAGCACCACCTATATTTAATCATTTCGAGAAAATAAAAGACAAGGTTAATAATTTCAGTAGAGAACTGGAAGTTTTAACAAACAATATGGCAATTATAATAATAAAACTTCTAAGAACTGAAATTAAGAATTTCATTGATGGTTTTAACAGCATATTATACAGAGATGAAGAAAAAAATAGTGAAGTGAAGTTTACGTTAAAAAAGATAAACCTAGACAGAAGCTTGAAGAAACCAAAGGATGGCGGGGGGGTACTAGAAAGAGTTTACCTGTTGCTGTCTAGTCAATTTTGACTCATCAAGACCCTATAGGACAGAGTAGAACTGTCCCCTAGGGCTTCCAAAGAGCAGCTAGTGTATTCAAACTGTCGACCTTTTGGTTAGCAGCCATAGCTCTTAACCACTCTGCCACCAGGGTTCCTTAAGATACTATAGAAAATGATAAAAAGGGTTAGCGTAAGTGCAACTGGAGTCTGAGAAAGGCAAGATAAATAAAATAGGGTAGAAGCAATATCTAAAGAAACAATGGCTGAAAAACTCATATAGAATCTCTGACACACACATCAACTGCCAAACAGGTAAAAATAAAAACTAAAATAAAACAAAAATCTTAATAATTCTTAAAAAGACAATAAAAATTAAACCAAGGTACACACCATAAACAATTATGCATAATATAAAATAATATCTTTAAAGTGCCAGCCTAGAATTCTACACTTTGTACAAATAATCTTCAAAAATGAAAAGTGAAATAAAGACATATAGAAAACAACAATCTGTGATATGGTCAAAAGCACCCCAATGCCAAAGAAAATATTAAAATCTGTCATTTGGGATGAATAAAAATGGTATCTAGAGTTTCACAAAGAGACAAAGAGCAAATCAGAGTACAAATATATGGATAAATCTAAATCTGAATGAATAATAACTATAATAAACAACAATGGTAATTATGTTATAAAAATTAACTGTAAAACAAAAAATATGATTTTTAAAAAAATGAATATAGGCCATCAAATTGTTATGACTATATAAAAATATGTTATGAATATTAATTGTTTAAAACAACAGTAATAATTATGTAGGTAAAGCAATACTAGAAAAATCAGATGATGGGCAAATGGATTTAAGTATTCTAAGGATCATGAATTACATGGGGAGTGATAAATACTGATTAATATTAGACATCACATATATAGAAATATATAGAACAAACAAATAATAATAAAATAATGTGTAACTACTAGGCTGATAGATGGGAATAAATTTAATAATAAAGAGTACCAATCAAATCAAAAGAAAGGAAGAAGAGAAAAAGGAACGTAGAATAGGCAGGACAAATAGAAAGCAGATAATAATATGAAGGTTAAAAACAAAAAAGCAAATACACACATGCCAGGAGATCTTCTCCCCACACCCTTGTACATTACAGGTATATGGGTCCCACTGATGTCTTAAGGCAGAGCAGAAAAACTAAGAGAAGCCATACAAGAAATCAAGCTTTTCATTCCTTACAAGCTAGTAGTTGCCTGAGGCTATGGAAAAACATGAGAACTTGGAGATACTACCTCCCTTTGGTGCAGACTCATTGGTCCCGCAGAAAGGTAAGGGCAACACAGGAGAATGGGCACAAAGCCTGCATGCTCTCAGATCCCAAACACTGCATTCTTTGTTTATCAGCTTTCCTGGATTCTGTGAGAGGGTATCACTGTGGTATTTTTCTTTAGCTCCATGTAAATCCTACAGTAAATTCCCCTTGGGTTAACAATTTAAGGCAGTAAGTCTTCCTTTAGTTCAACATAAGCATTTAAATTTCTTTTTGTTTTTGACTTTTGAAGATAACTTCTCCAGATCAGCCTAATCTCTGGAGAATCTAACAGTAAGTAAGTCTACAATGTCTTTTTGTCAAGGATTCTAATTCCTTTTCATTGCTTACAGCTAGTTTTTTTTCTTCTTCTTTTTTTTTTTTTGACTATTTTTAAAATTTGTAGAGAATAATGATCAAAACAATCTCTGTTATTTCTCAGGGATTCTGCCCCATAAGTGCAATACTAGCCTAGAGGTTATAATCTGTGACTTAATAGAAAGGGAATCTATATGGCATTATATATTCCTGGACTCACATCCTGGATCTGCCACATGTTAACTATACAACCTTGAGAAAATTAATTTCCTTGGGTATAGGATGGGGATAGGCCTGCCTTGACAGTTTCCTGTGACTGGTTGAGACATAACATGAAATTCTAGATATGTAAAGTGCTCAGTAAGTAACAGTTATTATTAGATGGGCTTGGTCTGTCCTTCTGGTTCCACCTCTTGTTTCTGTATCCTCAGATCCATGCCACTTAACCTCCATGAGACTCAGTTTCTCAAATGGAAACATGGAAAGAGTGATGCCCACACAGTTGATGTGCAGATAAAAAGAGAAAAAAAAATGCATGAAATCAGTTTGTAAACTGAAAACTAACATATTAATTGATGAACAACATCATGTATTATGGTGATATGATGATGATGATGATAACGATTATGATGATACAGAAAAAAACAATGTCTCAAGTAAAATTGCTGATAGTTGATTCTCAGCTGTGTTTATATGAAAGAAAGGTCATTACAGATATAGTTCTCATAATTATCATTAACAGAGTGGTTTAGAGTGTAGATTACTTCAATTAATATTCATTTTCAGATTATTGATTAATGCCAAAATAATTTTAATTAAAGACTTTAGTCAATCAGACAAAGGGAATAATATTCTGAGGCAAATGTGTCCTTAATCCTTTGGTAGTTTTGCAATTAAATTACAGCATAATCAAGAGCCTGTACAACAGAAGTGATAAAATTAATTGTTAATAAAGATTAAGCACAAAGTAAATGAGATTTAAAAATCTCATCTTTTTCAGAATAATCTGGAAGCTGTCCTGTATGTAAGCGTCCCTTAGTTCAACCTGATATACCTGGAACAAAACAATCCACATGGTTTCTTCACATGCCTCAGGTTGAATGTTTGTCAAAAAATGTTCTAAAATATGTGAAAACTGGAAAATATAAATTCCATATTACTTCATTGAGCATGGTTACTGATTAGAATTAACGAAGAGCTACAGGCTCCTTCTAGCAGTTGTCAGTGCTAATCTTTGGAAAGAATAAGAAACAGATGACCCTGGTTCTTTACGAAGACAATGTTTGAGCTACAATGTACATTCTGCTAGGCATTATGCTAGAGAAAGACCTGGCAATCTGCTTGTGTAAAGATTACAGCCAAGAAAGTCATATGAGGCAGTTCCACTCTGTCATATGGGGTCGCTATGAGCTGGAATTGACTGGAAGTCACCCAACAACAACAACAACAACAGATTCTGTGCAGATGACACAGGCTTCCTTGCTGAAAGTGAAAGTGAAGACTACTTTAAGCACTTACTGATGAAGGTCAAAGACTACACAGTGTTCGATATGGATTAAATGGGAACATAAAGAGAACAAAAATCCTCACAACTGGTCCAATAAACAACATCATGATAAATGGCAAAGAAACTGAAGTTGTTAAGGATTTCATTCTACTTGGGTCAACAACCAATGCCCATGGAAACAGTAGTCAAGAAATCAACTGACATATTTCATTGGGAAAACCTACTAGAAAAAACTTCTTTAAAGTGTTAAAAAGCAAAGTTGTCACTTTGATTACTAAGGTGCAGCTGACCCAGGCCATGATATTTTCAATCACCTCATACGCATTTGAAAGCTGGACAATGTAAAAGGAAGATCAAAGAAGAATTAATGCATTTGAATTGCGGTGCTGGGGAAGAATATTGAATATACCATCGACTGCTAGAACAAATAAATCAATTTTGGAGGAAATATAGCCAGAATTGAAGTGAGGATGGTGAGACTTCATCTTGCTTACTTTAGAAACACCATCAGAAAAGAAGACTCACTAGAAAAGGACATCATAGTTGGTACAGAGTCAGTGAACACAAGGGAAACCCTCTATGAGATGGACTGACGCGGTAGCTTCAACAAAGGGCTTAAACATACCAACAGTTGTGAGGATGGCACAATAACTGACAATATTTCGTTCTGTTATACATGAGGGCTCCATGAGTTGGAGCTGACTAGAAAGCAAATGGCATCAAAAACATGTTAGCTACGATTTATACACTAATTCTATATCTTGACAACATAAAGTTCAATTTCTGTGTAAAGTGTTTTACTAAGAAGGATGAAGAGCTTTTTTGTAATACTGAAATTTTTGTACAGAGTTAAAACTTGAGAATATAGTGAATTTATCAGCAAAAGTACATTAGTTAGACTATTAGAAAACAGTGTATATAAACCAGGGATTCAAACCAGTTTGGAACAGTCCAATCCACGTAAACAAGGGCAGCATACACACTGCACAGCAACCAAATCTGTTGCCCGTCGGATTTTGACCTGAGTAGAAGTCCTGGTGGCACAGTGGTTAAGCACTTGGCTGCTAACCAAAGATTGGCAGTTTGAACCAACCAGCTGCTCCACAGGAGAAAGATGTGGCAATCTGCTTCCATAAAGATTACAGCCTAGGAAACCCTATGGCCAGTTGTACTGTGTACTATAGGGCTGTTATGAGTCAGAATCGACTTGACAGCAACAGGTTTGTTGTTTTTTGTTTAGGAAACAGTGAGTGATGTCCCACTCAAAATGGTGGCTGACCGCATCACTCTGAATGTATGTTGCTCTCCACAGTCTTTCCAATAATCCAATCTTCCGCATCAGGCTCCTAGAGGAGATTAGATTATTGGCAGGACTGTGGAGAGCAACACACATTCAAAGTGGTGTCACTGGCAGCCATCTCTGAGTGAGGCACTTCTGTTTGTTTCCTACTCGGGTCAAAAAATGGCAGCCAGCAAATTTGGTTGCTATAGAACGTGTACGCTGCCCTCATTTATGTTGGCAATTACTGAGCCATTCCAAACTGGTCTGAAGTCCTCGTATAAACTATGATAGCCATTAGAAAGAAATTTTATCCACAACCTTAGTGATAATCAATTTATTAAATGATCACGGGTAGGGTCTTAAATAACTCAACTTCTATAAAATCACTATGCAGAGGCTCTTACAATTAAGAAAAGCATGAAAGTTATGCCCTTCTTATAAAAGTGTTTTGAAATTAAATTAAAATGTTTGAAGAAATTGACTTTAACAGGGATGCAGTCACAGTCTGAATAAAAAAAGATTGGTTACTTTTTTCCAGGAAAACAATTATAATTGGTTAAAATCTTCAGGCAGTGCTTATAGATCATGAATTTTCTTCAGTGGATCTCAAACGTTTTTGGTAGCATTCTGCATCTTCTTATGTTTCTTCCACATAGATAAAGTACTACAAAATTGATTTAACTCTCCTATGAAGTTAGGGTTAACCTAAAATAGTTGTGTGGCCAAAGAAAAACAACTAAAAATCAGTTTGCAGAGAGTAAAAAAAAAGTGTTGAAAACTGGTAATAAGTGCAGACTGCCTAGACTATAGAGAATTATGTGAAACCTAATGTACATTCCGTCTAGTTCTTGGTAGAGCATAAATGTTAGCATTCCTGTTCCATAGAGGTCACAAAGATACGTGGTCCATAAAAGTGGTCCAGACTGATAGAAGCTCATTCACATATAAGCGAGTGTTCAGATACACCCTTAAAAGTACTACCTGACTATGCATATATAGTTCATTTATTTTCATATTTCCCTTTTTATAATGGCTATATTTTATTTTTTTGAAATAGATAATAGGCAACAAAATGTGAAGCCTGTTTCATAGTAAATATGGTACACTGCAACTAGAAAATATAATGGAAACCGATTTTTGACATAAACCAAAAAAACCAAACTCATTGCCGTCGAGTCAATACTAACACATAGTAACCCTACAGGATGAAACAGAACTGCCACATAGGGTTTCCAAGGAGCAGCTGGTGGATTTGAACTGCTGGCCTTTTGGTTAGCAGCTGAGCTCTTAACCACAATGCCACCAGGGCTCATGAAAATGATTCAGAAGATATCATTAATAATGATAGAAATGAGGTAGGGCCAAGATGGTGGAATAGTCAGATGCTTCATGTCGTCCCTGTTACAACAAAGACCTGAAAAATTAAGTGAATCAGATATAAATATATCAAAGACAAAGCTGAAGAATCAGACTGAGTGACAGGTGGAAGGAAAGACAATTCAAAAAGAGCAGAAATGTATCGCCGGCATCCTGCTAGCTGAATCTGCATAGTGCAGACATATTGAGGCAAGCATTAGCATCCCAAGCCGAAACTCACATCATCTGGTGCAGATAAGCAGCAGCGAATCTGCATGCACCTCCAGAACCAAACAGTAGCAACACTAGACCTGTGAAAGTTAACTGCAAGCTCCCAACCCACTGCGCGCACACCATACCACTTCCCCTACCCAGAGCTCCATAGCCGAGGAGCATTCCCTTCTCCTCACCCATCTTTCTCCCTGCTTCAACACCAGTCCAGCAGCATTCAACACCGCCATGCCCCATAAGCCTGGAACTCACAGCCCGGTAGGGAGGAACCCACCTCTTCACCCAGCCACTGGTATAGGGGGTCCACGGACTTGCAGTGTCCTTCACCCCTGCCAATCACACACACCAGCGCCTTGCTTTCTGACATGGCACACCCTCATTAGGACAAAACAGGCAGGGCTTCCAGCTGAAGCCCATTTTCACCTTCAGCAGCCAAGTGGGAGCTACACATTTGTGGCATTCCACACCACCATGCTCCCCAAGAAGGGGTCTGATCCACACACATTGGGGGCCTGAGGGCTGGTGGTACCACCCACTCCATCTAGCTGTCCACGACAGGGGCCTGAGAACCAGTTGCACTCCCCAATCCCTCCAGCCAACAGCACCAGGCATCCAAGGACCAGCTGCACTATCCCCCCACTAGGCACTCTAGAAGACAAGGGCATGCCCTCCATCTGGGCACCCAGGGACAGCTGACAGCTTCCTGCCTTAACATTCACTCACATCACCCCCCACTGCAACCAGAGACTTGTGCCTGCTCTGAACACCCCCATGCAGCCCTCCCTGCCCAGGACTATAGGTGAGAGCATCCGCACCACACACTTAGCGACAAATGACCCGGGCACCTGTGCCCTGACCAACTGGTAAGCAGTGGAGCACACACACAACACCTAACCCAAAGACCAAGGAAGGCACCCTCTGCACTCACAGCCAGGTGACTAGCAGGACAGATTCACTACCTACATCTTCAGCAGCCTGCAAGAACAGCAAGCAGACTCCTGGGCTCACACACCTAGTAGCTGCTCCGAACGTCTGGAGACAGGAGTTTAAAGCTTCACCAAGGCTAGATTAATGACCAGAGTAGCACATATGCCAGTCTACTTGGACATATCAAAACAAAACAAAAATTCAGGATGCAGTAAACAAAAATACAATAAATAAATAAATATAATAACTTATTGATGCCTCGGAGACAACGGTCAATATCAAATTACATAAAGAAACAGGACAAGATGGCTCCAGCAAGCAACCAAAATAAAGAACCAGAAAACCTTCTGGAGGAAGATAAGGCAATGGAACTACCTGATAAAGAATTCAAAAGACTAATATACACAGTTCTCCAAAAGATCAAGAAGGAGATCAGGTAAAACACAGACCAAACCAAGGAACATACAGACAAAGCAATAGAAGAATTCAGGAAACAATACAAAAACAAAACACCACAAAAAACAGGCTGCTAAAACCATACAAAAAAACAGGAACTAGAAGTCCAAAAGATTAACAATAAAAGTTCAAACAAGACTACTCAGTAGAAGGTCACAGGAGTAGAATTGAGACAATGGAAGTCAGAATCAGTGAAATTGAAGAAAAATCCCTTGACACCAATTTGTGCGAGGAAAAATCAAAAAGAATGAAGAAAGCCTAGGAATTATGTAGGATACTATCAAGAGGAAAAACTTACAAGTGATTGGAGTACCAGAACAGGGGTGGATAATGGAAAACACAGAGAACTGTTGAATATTTGCTGGCAGCAAACTTACCTAATGTCATGAAAAATGAGAAGATATCTATCCAAGTAGCTCAGTGAACCCCATATAGGATAGACATCAAACGAAAGTCACCAAGACATATCATAACCAAACTCACCAAAACCAAAACAAAGAAAGAATCCTGAGAGCGGATTAGCGGTGCTTAGAGGTCAACTTATAACAATAAACGCACACATAAAAATAAGAGAGGGCCAAAGTCAAAACATTAACCCTACAACTTGACAAACAGAAAGAGAGCTGCATAGGAAGCCCTCAGGCACCAGAAGAAAGGAAATAATAAAGATTAGAGCACAAATAAATGAAATAGGAACAGAAAAATGGAATGAATCAACAAGGCCAAAAGCTGGTCCTTTGAAAAGATCAACAAAGTTGACAAATCACTGGCCAAACTACAAAAGAAAAACATGAAAGGAAGCAAATAACCCAAATAAGAAATGGGTGATATCACAACAAACCCAACTGAAATAAAAAGGATCATAACAGAATACTATGAAAAACTATACTCCAACAAACTTGAAAACCTAGAGGATACGGATATATTTCTAGAAACACCTACCTACCTAAACTAACACAAACTGAGGTAGAAAAACTAAACAAACCCATAAAAAAGGAAGAGATTGAAGAAGTAAAAACAAACAAACAAACGAACTCCCAACAAAAAAACCCCTGGCCCTGATGGCTACAATGGAGAATTCTACCAAACTTTCAGAGAAAAGGTAACACCAATACTACTGGTATTATTTCAGAGCATAGAAGAGGAAGGAATATTCCCAAACTCATTCTATGAAAGCAGCATAACCCTAATACCAAAACCAGGCAAAGACACCACAAATAAAGAAAATTACAGTCCAATATCCTTCATGAACACAGATGCAAACATTCTCAATTTTTTTCTAGCAAATAGAACTCAACAGCATATCAAAAACATAATACATCATGAACCCAAAGGGATCTACATAAATGGAAAAACATACCATGCTCATGGATAGGCAGACTCAACATTGTGAAAATG
>NW_004444283.1:20190-28880 GCF_000243295.1 Trichechus manatus latirostris | reverse complement strand
AAAAGGTTGAGAAGTTAGAGGGTTGACATGTTGTGGGGTTGTTAACCAATGTCATAAAACAATATGTGTACTATTGTTTCATGAGAAACTATTTGTTCTGTAAGCCTTCATCCGGAGGTACAATTAAAAAAAAAAAACACCTATAATGACACCATCTCACCCTGACAATACTGGCAGTAATCCAAAAAACACAAAATAATAAATGTTAGATTGTGGGGAGTTTGGAACTCTTATGCACTACTGGTGGGAATGTAAAATGGTACAACCACTTTGGAAAACAATACAATATTTCCTCAAAAAGCTAGAAATAGAAATACCATACGATCCAGCAATCTCACTCCTAGAAATATACCCTAGAGAAATAAGAGCCATCACACAAGTAGACATATGCACACCCATGTTCATTGCAGCACTATTCACAATAGCAAAAAGATGGAAACAATCTAAATGCCCATCAACAGATGAATGGATAAACAAATTATAGTACATATACACAATGTAATAATATACAATGAGAAAGAACAGTGATGAATCCACAAAACATCTCACAAGATGGATGAATCTGGAGGGGATTATGCTGAGTGAAATAAGTCAGTCACAAAAAGTAAAATATTGTATGAGATCACCATTGTAAGAACTCGAGAAAAGGTTTACACACATAAAAAAACATTCTTTGATGGTTATGAGGGTGTGGAGAGAGGGGGAGGAGAAATCACTAACTAGGTAGCAGACAAGTGTCAACTTTGGGAAAGACAACACACAATATAGGGGAAGTCAGCACAACTTGACAAAACAATAGCATAGAAGTTTCCTAAACACATCCAAACACCTTGAGGGACTGAGCTGCTTGGCTGGGGGCTGGGGACCATAGTTTTGGGGGACATCTAGGTCAACTGTCATAACATAGTTCATAAAGAAAATGTTGTACATTCCACTTTGGAGAGTAGCATCTGTGGTCTTAAAAGCTTGTGACTGACCATTTAAGATACATCTATTGGTCCCGTCTCGTCCAGAGCAAAGGAGAATGAAGAATACCAAAGACAAAGAAAATATTAGCCCAAAGGACTAAACAGCCACATGAACAAAAGACTCCACTAGCCTGATTCCAGAAGAACTAGATGGTGCCCAGCTACCACCACCAACCACTCTGACAGGTATCACAATAGGGAGTCCCAGACAGAATGGGAGAAAAAATGTAGAACAGAATTCAAATTCATGAAAAAAGACCAGACTTACTGGTCTGATAGAGACTGGAGGAACCCCCGACACTATGGCCCCGGACACCCTTCTAACTCAGAACTGAAATCACTCCCAAAGCCCACTTTTCAGACAAAGATTAGAAAGGCGTTTATGAGAGAAACAGTAACACATGTGAGGAATGTGCTTCTTAGTTCAATCAAATACATGAGACCAAATGGGCAACTCCTGCCCAAAAGCAAGATGAGAAGGCAGGAAGGGACAGGAACTGGACGAATGAATACAGGGAACCCAGGTTGGAAAGGGGTAGTGTGCTATCACATTGTGGGGATTGCCACCAATGTCATAAAGCAATATAAATTTTTGAATGATAAATTAACTTGAACTGTAAAGTTTCACTGAAGTACGATAAAATTTTAAAAAATAATGATACAAATGATCTCAAGGAATTGAGTCATAGTTACTTTCATGTCTCACAGGGGAATAAATAAAGCCTTTGGAGTCAGTATAGTATGCTAATTAAGGACTTGATATATAAAATCAAATACATCCTACTTTAGACCACAACTCCACCGTTTGTTGTGTGATCTTGGGTAAGTTAATAATGTAACTCAATCTTTAGCTTTCTTATCTGTAAAACGAGGATGAAAATAATAGTACCAAACTCACGGCCTTCATATGACAAATAAATATAATGTATGTAAAGTACTTTGAAAATTGCCTGCAATACAGTAAGTAGCATTTTAGTTATTATTAATTATTATTATTACTATTGCCACTACCATCATAATTTTAACAACTTGTGTGTGGCTATGCTTTTCTTTGAAAGCACTATGAAAAATATAACCTAAATGTTGATCAAATGCTCTGCTAGTCTCATCATTATGGCAACTGTGTGAGCAGACTAATTTATACTGAAAATAGCTGCACATCAATATATTAAATACATCCTCACGCTTTAGACAATCAATGCACTTAAATGGAGGTGCTTATATAGTTTTTCCCCAGACATTAATGTTCCATGAGGTGCCTAATATGAGTTTAAAAAATGAACCACATTCTGCATTCCAAATAGAAGTGTTAGAAAGAAAAACAATAAAAATAAAACTTAGATTAAATTCCCTAGCTCACATCAAAGAAGCAACAAGACTAAATATGTTGAAAATTATGTCTGTCATTTTAAGTTATCACCTTTAAGCCATTTTCCATGAATTGATAGCAAACAGAAGATCATAAAATTATCAATTTAATATCAAAGTACACTATATCATACTAGGTAAAGCAGGAAATAATAATAGAGAAATATCTTCCTTATTCAGAATACATCCAGGAAACATTTACAATTGATTCCTAATAGCCAAATTTTAAGGCAGTAAGTATATACACTAAAACTTATATAATTTACTTATCTGCACATGCTTTGGCCCTTATTCTGAGACTGCTTATACTTATTGCAAAAAAATTATACTTGGTTAGGTTATTTGGTTTTAAGTCAATAAACACTGGAAAAATAGTCACAATTTACCTCAATATTAGATGCTTCATAACAAATGACTCCAAATGACTAAATAAAGGATCTGCAAAACTAAGCAACTCGATTCAAAATATGCAGATTTACTTATGAAAAGGCAAGCTGCATATTCAGGAAGGTAGTATAGAACAGAACAGTAATTGATACTAACAATAATGAGTGTAACTTATTTAAAAGGTCAATTATGCTTGGTTAAAGAATTCCAGGAACTATGCAGTACATTATCAAAGGACTTGCATCCAAAATGGTCAAAACCCAGAACTGTGCTCCAGTTAACCCACAGATAGGCAACATGAAGCAACGTGAAGCAAAGCCATCACAGCTGACTTACATCCACTGAAAATAAAAACAAATGCTTAGTTGATATTGAGTACTGCAGCACTGCTGTGAAAATGCTGATAAGCATAGACAGGACAAAGGCAAAAAACTTTTTACCATAAGCAAATCATTCTGCTTTGTCATGGGAGCCTTCCTCCCTCCTAGGAATTGGGGAAGGAAGTGTCAGTTTCACAGTCTCTCACATACATCTCTTAATATTCCAGTTGCTTACCAAGGGTTCTTTAAATTTCAACAAAGTGAGGAAGGCATGGAGGAAGGAGCAAACAAAGTATAGAGAACTATTAAGACTATCAGCTTATCTTCATGGACTCCAACAATCTCTTACAAACGAATTAGTTTTTTTATGGTCTTCGCGGAGATTACAAAGAATGGTCATTCTTTTTGAGTAAGATACATTTCTCTAATCTATTTGTCTGCCTCTAGCTGGAGATGATACCTAGTCAATCCATTCAAACATCTTTTATATGAAATAGGAGAAGGAAGTATTTATAGAGGTAGGAACTCACTAGAGTTGATAGACTTCAGTTCTATAATTTAATAACTTCATAGATAAGTGTTGGAACAAGAATAGCCTTAACAAATAGAAGCACGAAGAAGGGGGAATGATGAGATAACATGTTTTAGGTCAGAAGAAACAGAGTTTGAGCAAATTGTTGAGATGTGTTCAGTAATACTAGTAGTACAGTTTATTAAATACTTTGATTTGAAATTCAATCTCTATGACATGAGAATCATCGATAGCTACAAATTCCTAATACGTTAAGAGTGATAATAATGCTGGAGAAACAGTATAGAATTTTTTTACAAATTGGAAAACAGAAGCTTAGGGAGATTAAAAATTTGGACTAACTGATGAACTTAGAAGTCCAGTTCAGGTCATCTGATTCTCATGCCTTAGTTCTTAACCCAACCATCAAATGGTGACACTAAACATTTTACTTTTTTTATTCTCTTGTTGAGATATTGATGAATAGAAAAAAAATAAAGACATTAACAAGCATATATTTTTATTGAGTATCTCATGAAAATGTGATGGAATTATTGAGGAGAATTCTATTATCTTTGTTTTGTAAATGAAGTTTAACTAAAATCCAAATAAATTAAGGAACTTGAATGAAACTACATATCTTAGAAATGGTAGATTTTTGAAAATGAGATTTAAAAAAAATAGAATAAAATGTTATAGAATTAGAATTTAGTCATTAGATTTCAACCAACCTGAGAATTTAAGAGAGAGGGAGGTTCAAAGATAGTGGGAAAAAGACCTATGTAGAGTACTTGGGACACAGTCACCTCTACCACTAAAACATGAGATCTAGTAAATCTCCACCATCAGACTAAATACTAATCTTCCTTTGGAAGGGAAGAGTAATAAGTGAAAGAGAAGTGTCCTCTCTAATCCTCTCTGTCCAATTCTCTTGGTGTTATGCATAAGACTGATTTTGATAAAATGGTTCCTCTACTTTTAAAAAGAAGTTGGAATTCAATTTAAATCCTTCAATTTTATAGTTGAGAACATTAAGATAAAACAAAACAATGTGTTCTTTTAGGATTAGTGGACTAGCGAACATAAAACAAGTCTATAGAATTAATTATATTCGGTCCTTTCTTGAACAAAATCACTAGAAAAGCTCACTTCACCAGTTTGCCTACAAATAAATACAAGCGTGATTTAATTATGATTTACAGAGTTTAATTGCACTTACTCTTATAAAAATATGGAGATTCAATAACATTGTTAGGAAATTTATTTTTGAGGAAAAATAAATTTTATTTTATTTAGCATATAGACCTACACTAGCTCCTGCTTAATTCTTGGATTTTGGGGTTTTTTTTGCTAAGAAGATACACTTATGTGACACTTGCTAACCTAAAGGTTTTTATAGTGATGATAGAATATTTCATATTCTGAAAACAACAGAAGGATCAATTTACATTAGAAATAAATCTTTAAGAGCACGAATACCAAAGCAGATGTAAACAGCCCTAGAATTTAACAAAAATGTCTCCTCTTTCCTCTTCATTCCCTCTCCCTGCCCCTCTCTCTGACTCTGCCCTCTCTGCCTTCCAGCAACACAACTTTGAAAGCAGTGCTGTTTAAAAACTTTAGGTAGTGATAACTTTGCTTCTTAAACATAATTTTACAAGTTCTTTCTATGCACTATTTCCACAAATAGTTACACTACTTAAATAATATTTAACATAGGAAATTGAAATTAATTTTGGGGGAATTTGAGGAGACCTGATTAAAAATCTCTGATGATATTCTTTATTTCTGTCATTCACTCAAAATTATATTTACTGAGATAGCACCAAGTGCAAGTAAATTGTCGTTAAGTGCTATAGGCAGTAATATATATATATAGCCTCAGTCTTAAGAAAAATGCAATAAGCAGTTAGATAGAAATCATACATGCTGGAGCCATCACATCATTATTAGAAAATATCCCAACATATGGAAGAAAAGCTTTATTCCAGATCGCCAAAACATTATTAAATAAACACCTTTTAAATAATGGTCATAGAGGGTACAATGTAAAATATGAATGATTTAAGTTAAATTGATAAGCCCAGAATGAACTTTGGAAGATTTCAAAATAGAAATGACATCAACAACTGAATGTTTCAGGTGAATAAACAGTGAGTGAAATCGTATTGGATCTGTTTCAAGAATTTGGTATTATAAATAAGAACAGAGTCCTCCAGGAAAATTTTTTCAGACAGATACCTAAATTCTGAATAAAAATTTATCAAGTACTCTCAGAGGCCAATTATAGCTTTAAAAGGGAATAGTCATTACCTTAACTCTAAACAATTCTACATCTAGCATTTAAGTAAGATGAGAAATCAGGTAACCTACTTACCAGCATTTTGTATTTTGGATAACTATTTACATGGAATTAGTTTTCTGAAGAAAAAATATATATGTGATTATATCAGAGCACATTAGGATTGTCCATTTTTACAAGGAATTTCAACTCATATGGCCAAATGTGCTGAGTCTAACCAAAGAGTTTAATATTCTTTGAGAATCATTTATTGTTTTTTAGAGGGTAAGGTGGTATTATTGTACTTATTCCAGGGAAATACTCAGATTCTTAAAGTGGTGCTTTTACAGGTATAGTTTAAGTAACATTTAGGTTTTATATTTTAATTAGAAAAAACTCTCAATGTAGTAGAACAGGGATTATATCAGGGAGGTCTGGATTCTCACTTTCCAATTCTGTCTATAACTAGCTGTGCATGCTCATTCATACAAACACCTAACTAACCTTTGTCTCAGATTTCTCAAATAAAAAATTGCTTTTATTGACAGAGTCCTCTCAGAGGCGGCCCCCACCCCCCAAGATTCTCATGTTCTCTGCCTCTGTGGGAGTTGCCTTTTCTGGTTATCATCTGGGGATAAGTCAATTTGACTGTAAGAGAATCACATTCATTTTAACAGAAATATAGCAGCGCTGCATGAATGTAATGTAGCCACAAAGCATTAAAATAAAAAGTCAGTTTCCTGAGAATTGAACAGCCTATAGGGAACGATGCCAGAGAGTCAATATTGCATATTTTTGTTATGAGCCAAACAAGTGAATAAACATTTCATTATACCTTAGCTGCTTCATTTACTCTACAACAGTTTAACAGAGCCTTTTCAGGAAAAAAAAAAAAAAAACAAAAGTGCTTGAATAAGCATGACATTTTCTGTCCTAGAACACGTAGTTGGACAACCTGGAAGACATATGAATAAAATTAACATTTACCGTAAATCAAGCATGTCTTTTATAACAGCCACAGGAAAGCTAATTCTTCAGCTATTCCTATCAGTTGCTTCACCCATTCAAATATCTGCTCAAATTCTCATACTCGGAGACACCTTCCCTTACCATCTATTTTGAAAACAAAGCCCCATTTATCTATTTACCTCTGGGTGGTACATATGATTAATTTGCTCTGCTGCTAAATGAAAAATTGGATGTTTGAGTCCAGCCAGAGGCACCTTGGAAGAAAGTCCTGGTGATCTATTTCTGAAAACTCAGCCATTGAAAACCCAATGGAGCACAGTTCTACTCTGACACATATGGGATCACCATGAATCAGAGTCAGCTTGGATGGTAACTGGTTAGTTATAGTCCTAGAACACTAAGGACCAAAGTAGAAATGTAGAGTGTACACCAGAGTATGGGAATCCTGTTAGGCCCAGTCTATAAGGCCAGAAATCCATTCAATATTTCTGTATACATTGTCTCTCTACAATTTCATACAAATGATTTTTAACTTTCTCCATTATTTTTAGAAAGAAGAGTTTGGGCATATAATAAAATCACGACATAATTTTATATATATATATACAAACTTGTTTTAGCAGATTGTGTACAGCATTAAAAATGTTTATTAAATTAAATAACTGAATGTTTAATTAGGTAGAAAGCCAGTATGAATTAGAAAAGATTCAGAATCATGGAATACTTACAAATTCAGTTTTTTGTTTTGTCATTTCAGTTTTACCTAATGTTTATCAATTAAAAAAACAAACTCCTGCTTGGTAGCTGTCCATAGGGGTGATGCTATAATTACTAGATAAGAAAATGTTCCATTAAACACATCAATTATTTTCAAATGAATTGTTGTTTTTATTACATTTGATTGTTTGAAAAAATTTTATTCTCTGAAGCAGTTTTACATACTCTTACTATCTTGTCTGCATTATTAATTTCCAGAACTAAATTTAAATAAACATCAGCTTTCCCATATTCCAATTAATGGAAGTTTAATTAACTTTCATTGCATTCCACTTTTTTCCTTTAGTCAAAACAGGGGCCTAGGCAGCTGGCTTTGTTGCTCGTGTAACAGCCTGTAACACCCTAGTGCCTAGTTACCGCTAAGAGGAGAAGGCAATTGCTGTTTTGTGGATGGTCTGTATAGAACGCAATGCATTTTTTCTTGACATATTGCTTATAAGGTACTTGTCTGTGTGCTAAAGGCAGCCAGCAACCAATCTCTGTCTTTTTTCTTTCCTTTGTCATGTCCCTAATGTATTAGTAGCATATGCTCCAAGTCATAATGTACGAAAGTTTAAAAAAAAGATTCTTCTTGCCTTGCCATAAGTATAAAAACTTGTAGTATGAATCCCACAGCTTTAAGAGCTCACACTATAGGGTACTGACTTAACTGAAGGCAGTTCTGTGGGGGAAAGAGGACTAGCAGATTTAAGAAAGGCAATGGGGAGAGATAAATGTCACAAAGAATCATTCTAGAAGCGCTTAAAAGACTAAAAAATCAAGAATTTAATTACTAAGTTTCTAAAGCGGGAAGCATTTTTAACAGCGGAGAAGTAGCAACTTAACTTCAGGGTGCTCAAATCATTTCCTCCAGTAATATAGTAGGGTAGGGTAGTCAAGGTGACCCAAAGGCATTCAACTGTGTGGATCATAACAAAATATGAATAACACTGCAAAGAATGGGAATTCCAGAACACTTAGTTGTGCTCATCAAGAACCTGTACATAGACAAGAGGCAGTCGTTCAAACAGAACAAGAGGATACTACATGGTTTAAAATCAAAAAAGGTGTATGTCAGGGTTGCATCATTTCACCATACTTATTCAATCTGTATGCTGAGCAAATAATCC
>NW_004444283.1:15523-19678 GCF_000243295.1 Trichechus manatus latirostris | reverse complement strand
TTGATAGAGGGTCAGTGAAAAAGAGGAAGACCCTCAACAAGACTGATTGACACAGTGGCTGCAACAACGGGCTCAAACAGAGCAATAATTGTAAGGATGTCGCAGGATCGGGCAGCGTTTCGTTCTTTTGTAGATGGAGTTTCTATGAGTCAAACTGACTCGAGGGTACCCAACAATAACAGAGTCAAGACAACTCATTTAAAAAGCTAAATGAAGACCTATTATGTATTATGTGCAAGATGGGGTGGCTTTATATGATCCTCTGATACTGGATGAGGTAAAGATCATTTTGCAATTATTTGTGTCTCCTCCACAAGAACATCTTTTTGGCTATTCTTAGGTATTTATTCTGTGATATACATTTTAAAATCACTTTATTAAATGCTAAAAATATACTATGGGGATTCTTACTGTAATTGCATTGAATGCATATTAAAATTTCAAAGAGGTATCAGTTTATGATTTATTCCCCCCACAAAATGATACATTTTCCATTAGTTCAGATCTTCTTTACAGTTTTTAGAATGAGGTTTTATAGTTTTCTTTATAGTGTTTCTAAAACTTTCTTATAAAAGTTGCACATAAATTGCACGATTTTGAAAAGAGTGAATAATTTACTGAGTTTTAATATTTATAACAGATCCAGTCAACTCACCAAATTATCTTACTTCTTGTAAATTTTTTCTAGTTTCTTTAGCTTTATGTGACAAAAACGGTACCACTGTCAACAATGAATAGAGCTTTCTTATATTTTGGATTGTCTATGCCAATTATTTTATTTTATTATTAGATTTAGTATGCCCTCCAAGACGACATTTAATAGTGAAGATGGAATCCCCATTTCCTTCTTGATTTTAACTGAAATGGCATATTTTCTAAAGGATTTTTTAATACCTTTAAATAGTTAAATATTTTGTTTCAGTTCCTAATTTGCTCATAATTGTATGAGAAATATCTACTAATTTTTTATAATGTAACTTCTCAGTCTCTATATTCTTCTTGGAATTTATTGATGTAATGGATTATACTGATAGTTTCCTTTGCACCTCTGGAATAAACCACACTTACATATAATATGTTAACTCATTAATCAGATGATTTTTTATATTCATTATTGCAAAAATGACATAGTGTCATTTTTACATTATTTCTAATTAATATTTGGTTTTAAAATAATGCTGGCTTTATCAAATTCGTTGAGAATCATATTTTTGACAGAATCTGGAAGACTTCAAATGACATTGAATAATTTTTAAGATAAAACTGAAAGGTTTATCAAAGCTAAATAAAATTTAAATTTAATCACATTTTCAAAATTATATTTTTATTAGCCTCTTATTTGAATTAGTCTATTCAATTTTTGCCTTCCTCCTAGGCAAATTTTGTTATTTTATGTTTTTATAGGAAATAATTTATCTCCTCTAAGTTTTCAATTATTTTTCATGAATAATACATGGTGAAGCTAACTGGCTAGCTATATAAACACAAAAACTTTTAGAAATACAACAGTGTGGAGCAACAAGAGCTACCAAACTCTTTTGGGAATGTTAATGGGTACAATTACTTTTTATTGCAATTTAACATTATCTAGTACAAAGTAGAGGCTCAGTGATAAAAAAGAAGACCCTCAATGAGATAGACTGACACAGTGTCTATAACAATGGGCTCAAATAGCAACAATTCCATCCACCTATAGTCTGATGATATTTGACAAAGTATCAAAGTCCTTTAAATGGGGAAAAGACAGTCTTTTTAACAAATGGTGCTGGCAAAACTGGATGCCATCTGTAAAAAAATTAAACAGGACCCTTATCTCATACCATACACAAAAACCAACTCAAAATGGATGGAAGACCTAAATATAAAACCTAACATGATAAAGATCACTGAAGAAAAATTAAGGATAATACTAGGGGCCCTAATACATGGCATAAATTCAATACAAACCATAATTAACAATGCACAAACACCAGAAGACAAACTAGATAACTGGGAGCTCCTGAAAATTAAACACTTAATGCTCATCAAAAGACTTCACCAAAAGAGTAAAAAGAGAACCTACAGACTGGGAAAAAATTTTGGCTATGACAAATCCGACAAAGGTCTAATCTCTAAAATCTGTAGCAAAATCCAACACTCTACAACAAAAAGTCTAATAATCCAATTCAACAATGGGCAAAGGATATGAACAGACACTTCACCAAAGAAGACATTCAGGCAGCTAACAGACACATTAGGAAATGCTTGAGATCATTAGCCATTAGAGAAACGCAAATTAAAACTACAGTGAGATACCATCTCACCCTGGTATTACTGACAGAATCGAAAAAACACAAAATGACAAATGTTGGAGAGGTTGTGGGGAGATTGAAACTCTTCTGCACTGTTGGTGGGAATGTAAAATGGTACAACCACTTTGCAAAAACGATACAGTACAAGAATAGACATATGCACACCCATGTTCATTGCAGCATTATTCACAATAGCAAAAGGATGGAAACAACCTAAGTGCCCATTAACAGATGAATGGATAAACTATGGTGCATACACACAATGGAATACTACGCAATGATAAAGAACAATGATGAATCCATGAAACATTTCACAACATGGATGAATCTGGAGGGCATTATAATGAGTGAAATAAGTCAATCACAAAAAGACAAATACTGTATGAGACCATTATTATAAAAACTCAAGGAAAGGTTTACACACAGAAAACAACAACAATCTTTGATGGTTATGAGGGCAGGGATGGGCGGGGATGGGAAATTACTAACTAGATAGTAGACAAATATTAACTTTGGTGGACAACACACAATATAGAAAAAGTCAGCACAACTTGACCAAAGCAAAACCACAGAAGCTTCCTAGATGCATCCAAACACCTTGAGGGACCGAGTTACTGGGGCTGAGGGCGGGGGACCATGGTCTCAAGGGACATCCTAGTTTCACTGTCATAACGTAGTTCATCAAAAAAAAAAGTTCTACATCCTGCTTTGGTGAGTAGCGTTTCCAAGCAGCCATCACAGCAAAGGAGAATGAAGAAAACCAAAGATGCAAGGAAAGTGTCAGTCCAAAGGACTAAAGGACCACGTGAACCAGAGCCTCCACCAGCCTGAGCCCAGAAAAATGAGATAGTGCCCGGCTACCACCACTGACCTCTTTGATGGGGATCACAATAGAGGTTCTGGACAGAGCAGGAAAAAAATGTAGAACAAAATTCAAACTCACAAAAGATGACTTACTGATCTGACAGAGACTGGTGGAACCCTGAAACTATGGCCCCTGGACACCCTGCTGACTCAGAACTAAAGCCACTTCTGAAGTCCATCTTTCAGCCAAAGATTTGACAGGCCAATAAAACAAACAATAACACACATGAGGAACATGCTTCTTAGTTCAATCAAATATAAGAGCCCTAATGGGCAACACCTGCCGGAAGGCAAAGACAAGAAGGCAGGAAGGGACAGGAAAAATTGATGAACGGACACAGGGAACCCAGAGTGGACAGGGAAACGGAGAGAGTGCTGGCACACTGTAAGGATTGCAATCAATGTCGCAAAACAATTTGTTTATAAATTTTTGAATGAAAAACTAATTTGTGCTGTAAACTTTCACCTAAAACACAATAAAAAGAAATTACAAAAAAAAAAAAAAAAAACCACAGCAGTGATTGCGAGGATGGCATAAGACCCGGCTGTGTTTCGTTCTGTTGTTTCTAGGTCAACCCACCAGGTGCTGCACGGGAGAAAGATGTGGCAGTCTGTTTCTGTAAAGAATATAGCCTTGGAAACCCTATGGGGCAGTTCTACTGTCCTAAAGGGTCACTATGAGTCGGAACCAACTCAACGATGTCTAACAACAGTACAATTGAAAACAATCATTTCTTATGGCACTGCAAATCCAGTTCTAGATAAATATCTTAGAGAATCTTCTGTACAAACCAGAAGACATCAATAAGAACCTTCATAGAACCATATGGAATAGTAGTAATAAAAAATAAACCAAATGCATATTAACTATGTTGTTGTTGTCAGGTGCATATCTAGATGGTTCCAACTCATAGCAACCCTGTATACAACAGAATGAAACACTGCCCAGTCCTGCGCCATTCTCACGTTCATCGTTTTGCTTGAGCCCATTGTTGCAGCC
>NW_004444283.1:11852-14375 GCF_000243295.1 Trichechus manatus latirostris | reverse complement strand
GACTTGATGTCATGCAATGACAACAACAGGTATAGAGAATCAGTAAATACCAGTAAATATAGCATGCTAATCTCATTCTTAGTTTTAGATAACAATTAATACAAATAGAAGCTCTAAGGTGTTATTCCTGTGCCTCCATGGTTCAGCATGGCTATTTCTTGTGGTGCACACCCACGTCAGGTACAACTGGCTTAGGGGCTTAGCCTTTCCTTTAGGTTCATCATATTCTTAGAACAAAAAGTTCTTCAATGACTTTGGCAGAATGTTAAGCTACCTCAAGCAAGCATTTGTGTGAGAGCTGTGCAAGTCTTTTATTGTCTTGAGTGCCTTCATTTGCTTTGTCTCCTGGTGGTGTCTCCACTTTACATAATATTCCCTGCAGGTATAAGTGGCTGATTCCCAGAACGTATTGCATTTCTGAAGTTGCCTGTATATACAGTGCACACAATTAAAACTATGTCAATCTAAATTATATGTGACTAATCACCTCTACTGCACTTCGCAAACTATATAAAGACCTTGGTGTGCTGAGACCATGTTGTATCCTCTCCATGGCCCGTGGCTCTCTCATCCTGCTTCTTAGCCTCTCTTGTTTGCTCCATACTGCTATTGACCTGTCTTGCTGGGCAGTTGTTCTTTTTACAGACTCATTGACCTTATTTCTTTTTTTTTCTTTTTTTTTTAGGTTAGAATCCATCTCTTGAACTTGCAGGACATTTTAGTTTACTTTTTATCCAGGGCTCTGGGTTCTGCCAAGGTGTTTGATTACATTATTGAGATATTTATAGAAAAATAACATATATGTACATCTCAAATCTAGTTTTAGAAGCTTCCAAAATATTTAACTAAAGAAGAACAGCATCTTTTTGTCAAGCAGTATCAGTGTCCTTATAAATCATAACACTGAACATCTGCGAGTGAATATCTGAGAAGGAACATCAGCAAATTATGTGTTGCAACACTGTATGCAGTACATATTATGAAAGATAAGATGTACAAAAAAAAAAAAAAAAGACAGCTGTAAGTGTGGTTCATCGTAACCCAAATACGTCATAAACTGGGGACTACCTGACATATGACAGTGTCAGCTGTTATCAGTATTACCACTGAGAAGCAATACACAGCCTGGAAACTCTGTTGTCAGTGAAAAGAAAAACAGGAAGAATCTGATTCAAAACACTACTGACCATTCATAGCCCATATTAGTGACCAAACAGGAAAAAACAAAATGGCCTTCCTTTGATAGGACCTGTTGAAAGTTGCCACAGGGACCAACATAAAATAAAAATTTACAGACCATTCAACCCAACACATATGACTAATCACCTTCAAACACCTGTTTTGTTGGTCAAAGACTAATTTTCCTAAAATGTTTGGGTAGTTGATAAATACTTTCTGGAAAGTTGTACTGTCCCCAAACCAATTCTGCAAATATTATTGTCCCCCTTCCTCAGAGAAAGACAAGTTTTGACAACTACTTGCTTGATGTGTGGTGTAATAATACCACTAACTTATATAAAAACAAGTTACTTTATTTAGTTATTTTGTTAGTAGCTATTTTTCATTCTCACAAGTTTAGATTCTAACTTGGCAATGTGTCATGAACATATAAAAAATGAATGCTTGCTGCAATGTGAAACTGGAAAAATAACAAAACATTTTTTTCTGAATCTGGCTGGGTTATTGGCAAAGGAGAATTACAACGAAATGTTTTGGCAAGAGTTTGTCAATTCATGCTGCTAGAATATGTCACATTGGAGAACAATAGCAGCAAGCAGGAAAGAAACCATGAATTAAATAAAATTTTTTTCTTTCCCAAACAGGCTTGAGCATAAGACATCTTGCCAAATATTTTAACAGTGCCCTGAAATTAAAACACAAATTCATATTTCAACCCCATAAGCACCTCTCCACATTGGTATGAACTATACTGCCTTGTTATTGAAGTGTTTTTTATTATTTTGGGTATTTAACCTCATACTATTTGCCACGACTGGACAGCTGGGCCTAATGCAGAGCAACATCAAATTGATGACATTTTGTGCCAGAGTAAATGCTTTTAATTAATGAGAACAACAGTGGATGGGGCAGATGCTTGTGTTTTTAGTTTACCTTTTGCTTGGAAGACATATTTCCACAGCTATGCACCATTAGTCAAGCATACATGTTTGGATAGTCATCCACAGCACATGAGCACCATTTGTGCACCTGCATCTCTAATCCCTCAAGCATGTGCTAATCAGCTAGTTCAACGTAATAATTGTTCCCAACTTCAGGTTACAGAAGAGAATGCAGGAACTGGCATTAATCTGATTAAAGCTCAAATTCCAATATTACATACAAGGCTTATAATACATATGTATATTCATAGATTTCATAATTATGTAGGAAAGGTTTTATGGATCTGCTTAATCAGGTGTATAGCTATACTCCAGTTGCCATCGAGTTGGTTCAGATTCATGGTGACCCCATGCTTGTCAGAGTAGAACTGTCGTCCACAGGGTTTTCAATGGCTGATTTTTT
>NW_004444283.1:9428-10999 GCF_000243295.1 Trichechus manatus latirostris | reverse complement strand
GAGCATGATGTCCTTCTCCAGGGACGTGTCCCTCCTGATAACATGTCCAAGGTATGTGAGACAAAGTCTCACCATCCTACCTACGAAGCAGCACTCTAGCTGTATTTCTTCCAAGATAGATTTTTTCATTTTTCTGGCAGTCCGTGGTACATTTAATATTTTTGCCAACATCATAATCCAAAGGCATCAATTCTTCTTAGGTCTTCCTTATTCATTGTTCAGCTTTCACATGCATATGAGGTGATTGAAAATGCCATGGCTTGAGTCAGGCTCACCTTAGTCCTCAAAAAGACATCTTTGCTTTTTAAGACTTTAAAGAGGTCTTTTGCAGCAGATTTGCCCAATGCAATATATTGTTTGATTTCCTGATTACAGCTTCCATGGGCATTGATTGTGGATCCAAGTAAAATGAAATTCTTGACAACTCCAATCTTTTCTCCATTTCTCATGATGTTGTTTATTGGTCCAGTTGTGAGGATTTTTGTTTTCTTTACTGAAGCCGGTAGTCTGCAGGTGTAATCCATACTGAAGGCTGTAGTCTTTGCTCTTCATCAGTAATTGCTTCAATTCCTCTTGACCTTCAGCAAGCAAAGTTGTATCATCTGCATATCGCAGGTTGTTAATGAGTCTTTCTCCAATCCTGATGCCCCGTTCTTCATCATACAGTCCAGCTCCTTGGATTATTTGTTCAGCATACAGATTGAATAAGTATGGTGAAAGGATACAACCCTGATGCACACCTTTCCTGACTTTAAACCACAAAGTATCCCGTTCTGTTCAAATGACTGCCTCTTGGTCTAAGTACAGGTTCCTCACAAGCACAATTAAGTGTTCTAGAATTCCCATTCTTTGCAATGTGTTATCCATAATTTCCTATGATCTACACAATCAAATGCCTTCACATAGTCAATAAAACATAGGTAAACATCCTTCTGGTGTTCTCTGTTTTCAGTCAAGATCCATCTGACATCAGCAATGATATCCATTGTTCCATGTCCTCTTCTGAATTCCGTTTGAATTTCTGGAAGTTCACTGTCAGTGTACTGTTGAAGCTACTTTTGAATGATCTTCAGCAAAATTTCACGTGTGTGTGATATTAATGGATATTGTTCAATAATTTCCACATTCTGTTGGATTACCTTTCTTTGGAATGTTCACAAATAGGGATCTCTTTCAGTCGGTTGGCCAGGTAGCTGATTCCAAATTTCTTGGCATAGATGAGTGAGCATTTCCATTCTTGCATCCATTTGTTGAAACATCTCAGTTGGTATTCTATCAATTTCTGGGCCTTGTTTTTTGACAATGCCTCAGTGCAGCTTGGACTTCTTCCTTCAGTACCATTGGTTCTTGATCATATGCTACCTCCTGAAATGGCTGAACATTAACCAATTCTTTTTGGTACCGTGATTCTGCGTATTCCTTCCATCTGTTTTTGGTGCTTTCTGAGTCATTCAATATTTTGCCCATAGAATCCTTCAAAATTGCATTTCAAAGCTTGAATTTTTTCTTCAGTTCTTTCGGCTTGAGAAATGATGAACATGTTCTTCCCTTGTTATGTGTATTTCTCCATT
>NW_004444283.1:7411-8360 GCF_000243295.1 Trichechus manatus latirostris | reverse complement strand
AATTCTCTATCTTTACTCTTCTGGGACTCCCAATACACATATGTAAGAATATTTGATATTACCTCCAGGAGCCTCCGACGTTCTGTTCTATTTTTCTTCCCCCAAAACTGATATATCTCTTTATGTTTCACTTCGTGTAATCCTATCTGTATGTCTTCAAATTCTTGGAGCTTTTCTGCTGATGTGAAAAATCTGCTAATTGCATGTCCAATTAACTCTTTGTTCCTTTTAAAATTTTTTTTCAGTGTGTACCATAGATGCCCAAATGCTGCACATTTCAAAGGCCTTCAGGATTGGCTCTTAACTGACTCCTGGGAGATTACTTCTGAGCCCTTGAAGTATCCTGCCCAATAAAAGTGTCTTTTTATGTCTGAGGACTTGGACCATGCCAGATAATTTATGCTCACAGTGTGATTTATGGAGAACACTTGTTTGCATATGCCAAGGGGCTATTGTCACACTGTATCAGTTTGACTTCTGGAGGGGTGGATACTGAATATCTAAGTCATGTGAGTGTTACATGACTGACTCCCAGTAAAATCTATGGATACCAAGGCTCGGTAAGTGTCTCTAGTTGGCAATACTTCACATGTATTGTTATAAATCATCGATAGGAGAATTAACCACATCCCTGCAGCTCCACTGGGAGAAGACACCTGGAAGCTTGCACCTGGTTTCCCCTAGAGTTTGTCACATGCACCTTTTAACTTCACTGATGTTAATCCATATCCTTTTGCTATAATAAACTGTAACCTTGAGTCTAATCACATTTCTGGGTCCTGTGAGCTCTTCTAGCAAATCATTAAACCTAGGTTATTCTTAAGGATCCCTTACATTCATTTAACCGAAGTTCATTTTGTTCTTATATATAATTCCTAAATTTCTCTGTTAAAATGATTCATACTTCCTTGATTTTGTCCACCTTTCTCTCAAATTTATTTAACATATG
>NW_004444283.1:2410-6678 GCF_000243295.1 Trichechus manatus latirostris | reverse complement strand
AAAATACATGATATTTAATTTTAGCAACTATTTTCTAATCTTTACAATGGAAGTGATTCTCTGTTAGCAATTCTACATTCTAGCTGGAAGCAGAATACCTAGAGATAAAAGATCTTTGACTGATTCATTATAATAATAATTGCTAATGCTTATCTCAATTAACACTTGAATATAGGTTTGTTATCTCCATTTTAGATTGAGGAAAAACAGGACTATAGACATTGATAACTTCTAAATGTTACACATCTAGAAAAATGTGTCACAACTAATCTTTGAATGGAGATAGAATTTGCACCCAAGACAATAAACTATATTGGCTTTACCTGATATAGACAACATATAGTGTAGTGTAGTCAGCCTGAAACCTTCTTCTTGCATAAAGAAGACAGCAATATTTTAGGTACCTTGGGGGCTCAAGGAAGGATAGCTGTTGCTTAGTATTCATGTAGACACACATGGACTGCCTCCTGGCATGCCAGACTTGGAAAAACCATCTGTCTTAATCCCTTGCTGATGCTGAAAGCATTCTCAGTATGCTGACCAGCATGATATTCACTGAATCAGAAAATGGGAGGAATCAACCTTACATGCTACACGCTTTTATCCCCTACAGCTAGGCAAGACAGGGACTGACAGTGAGGGACAAAGGCTACTGAAATTTGACGGTTTATTCTAGGTATTCTATAGATGATGGTTAATTTGGGAGCTTTAATGCAGTATATTGATTTACTCTTTAGGGATGTAAAGAGTATTTGTAGAGTGGAAAAAAATAATTCACAGGATCTGGAGATTGCCACAACAATTGAGAAACAGATGGAAGTTTGACAAAATTGCAGAGAATATAAGCATATCTTAGGGTGAAATGAATCTAATCCAAACAACTGTGCTTTCAGTATTAGTATGAAACAATGTAATCTGAATAAGAGGGCTTTGTTCAAAACTAAAATGGTGCCAAAGTATTATAATAAAGGACTTTGAAATTATCCCAACAGGAATAAAACTTTAAGGAAAAAAAACATAAATTCAAATGTTTTACTCTGAATCGATATTTTACAGTGAGAAAGATAACTCTCTTCTCCAAACTGACATTCAGATTTCAAATTAAATGTGGACCTTTATCTTTCTGGCATTCATTTTCTTTTCTGTGAGTCAAAACTCATAAAGATAAATGCAACGTATGTTAGAGATGGAAATGATCATTTTGGCGATGTCTACAATCTCATGCAGCTCATACAAAATTGTGTCAGTTTTAGTTGTTTTTCCCACCTTGCTGTAAATTCTCCAGAGGAAGAGTGGTATTCCCTCATTCCTTCAAAAAATTGAAGAATTTTGTCTTTAACCTAAGAAAATTTCCACATACTTTGCTTTCTATATAAAAAAACAAAACCCAAACCCATTGCCATTGAATTGATTCCGACTCATAGTGACCCTATAGGACAGAATAGAACTGCTCCAATAGGGTTTCCAAGGAGTGGCTGGTGGATTCGAACTGATGATGCTTTGGTTAGCAGCCAGAGTTCTTAACCACTGTACCACCAGGGCTTTCTACATACTTGATTTAAATGACATTTAGATTTAAAAATTATAATTTAAAAAATTATAAACCAATTCCAAGTAGAGTCTTTATTTTTTTAATATTTATTTAGCATGTGCTACGGACCAATAGGAGACCTGGTGGTGCAGTGGTTAAAAGCTCAGCTGCTAACCAAAAGGCTGACAATTAGATAGTTCAAATTCACCAGCCACTCCTTGGGAACCCTATGGGGGCAGTTCTACTCTGTCCTATATGGTTGCTATGAGTTGGAATCGATTCAACAGCAATGGGCTTCCTTTTGGTATGGATCAATATGTGGAGACCACAAGGAGCAGTTATTACTACAGTACTCAGCAGGCATGTGCCTTCTGAGACTAGATCATGAAAGGTATTATGGATTTTGCCTAGCTCTCTCTTTGATCACTCACTCTGGGGTAAGATAGCTGCCTTTTCATTGGAATAGTCAAAAACTCCCGTTGAGAAGTCCACATGGCAAGGCACTGTGGTTGCTGTTCACAAGACATATCCTTTTCCATCGTGTTACTTTCAATCTATTTAGGTCTTAGAATTTAAAATGTGTTTCCTATAGATAATAGAGTTAGATCATTTTGTTGTTGTTGTTTATCCAGTCTGACAATCTCTGGGTTTTGATTGGGTTGTTTAATCCACTCTCATTAAATGATATTACTCATACAGTTGGATTGAATTCTCCCATTTTTACTTATTGTTTTCCATATGCCTCATGTCTTTTTTTCCTCTCTATTCCTTCTTTATGGGGGCCGTGGTGGTTCAATGGCAGAATCCTCGCTTTTCATGCAGGATACCCCGGTTTGATTTCTGGCCAGTGCACCTCAGATGAAGCCACCACCCCTCTGTCAGTGGAGGCTTGTCTATTGCTATGACGCTGAACAGTTTTCAGGGGAGTCTCCAGAGTAAGACAGACAAGGAGGAAAGGCCTGGTGATCTACTTCCGAAAATTAGCCAATGAAAAATCTATGAATCACAACAGTCCAATCTGCAGCTGATCATGGGGATGGCACAGGACCAGGCAGCATTTCCTTCTACCATGAGTCAGGGGTCAACTTATAACAGCAGCTAACAACATCAACATTTCTCCTTTATCACTTTATTTTGCATTATGTGAATATTTTATGATATAACATTTTAATTTCATTAATGATTACTGTATTTTTATGCAAATAACACACACTTTCTGTGCTTGCTTGCAAACCCCTCCCTGCCCCTGCAAGTTATTTTCATAAGCACTCAATCAGCAAAGCAGCACTTATGAAAATGCCTCTGGGGGAGAGAGGGTGGTTGGCAAACAAATGTAGAAGGTGCAGATTATTTGTGTAAAAATATGGTGTAATTTACTATATATTTTTAAGTTTTTAGTGGTTGTTCTAGGGTACCATATAAATCCTAACTTATCAGAATTAGCTTCAGATTTATACTAGTTTAATTCTAGTAATACATAAAAACATTACTCCTACATAGCTCTATTCCCTTTTCCCATTTTGTGGTATTATTGTTATATGTATTACATCAATTAACATTACAAAGTCAACAGTACATTGTTACAATTATTATTTTATCATCTGCCATCATTTCCTTAGCTCATTACTGCTTTCCCCTCACCCATCTCCTTCATGCTGTTATTGGAAAATACATTACACATATATTTCTATACGTTATGGAACCAACAATAAATTCTATGCATATTATTTTATAGAAATATTATATTCAGGAAAGAAGAAAAATATTCATTCATAACTACATAATTACCTTTACCAGTGCTCTTTGTTTGTTATGTGGGTTTGAAACAAATTCCAATCTATAAAAGATGGAAAGACTGTGCTTCTTCTGACAGGTGAGTTGCATAAATCTAAAATCAGATAATTTTTCCTTTTCTTAGCAGGTGTCCTTGCTATTGTATAATTCCCAAAGACAGTTCTAGGAAATTAAATGTTTTAATTAAAAAAAAAAATTACTTAAATGATTGTAGTTTCCATGGGGAAACAAAAATAAAGGGAGCAAATAATAAAAATAAAGGGTTTAATTACAGCCAATTTTCTTAAATTTAAATGAGAACCCTCAAAACCAATTTACATTGGATAGTCCACATTCTAGATGATGTAAATTAATGTTATCTTTAATTTTAAAAAGGTTTCTTGCAGAGAAAATCATTCCACTGAGGCAGTGAGACAATTAAAAAAATAATTCAAAGGAAGACCTGAGGTATTATTTTAGGTTAAAAAGAGCACCACACTAATATTCCTCATTTACATTAATGGTTTGGTACTAGTAACTTAAATAAAAGAGAAATAACTATTGAACCCATAGAAACGACATTTACATTCCTTATTTATGCCTTGCATTAATAGTGTCATGTTCCATCATCATTGCCCTTGACCACGGTGATGAAATTAGATGAATCTTATTGTGTTTACAAGCAATAAAGAGAGTTACATCTGCACATATTGTTTTATTAGGAAAAGAATAAAGAAAGAAAGAAAATGAAGTGTCCGGTGAAGGTCACTATTTACACAGATGTATTCATTTGCAAGAACACACGTAACAAATTCCTTCCTTTATGTATTAACAAAGTAATTTCATGGTTGAATAAATTTATGTAATTAGCTACCATGTTTTAGCATAATAGTGCCTTTATCCATAGTTGGCGAGTGATATTTAAACTGAGAACCCTGATATGTAGCCTATGAATAACAGAATA
>NW_004444283.1:0-1479 GCF_000243295.1 Trichechus manatus latirostris | reverse complement strand
TTCTATGATTTGTCGACAATTAGGCTGAACAAGGACAATGGAGAGCTACAATAATTAAAGTACAGTTTTGATTAGACCACAATAAATAAATAAACTAGGAAAAGCTTTTTATCATGTTAATAAATGTTTTCCCTGGTACAAATCAATATTGAAAAAAAAACCTTTTCATAGTTATTTCTCTTCAAAAAAGTCACAGAATATTTTAACTATATTGCTTCTCTAGAAGTTTAATACTAACTCTAATTATTTTCCATTTCATATACTAAATTTTGTAAAGAGGAAAGACATGATACATGATGGGAAGGATTTCTGACAAAAGAAGGAGTGTTGGCTGGCTTCCAAGACACTCATCTTGGAGAGTAAGATTACCTTGCTGATCTAGAAAATGTATATTGTCACAACACCAAGGGATGATGAGACTTTCTAGGCTAAACTCATGTAATTAAATGAACTGACAGCAATGACTTGCTTTTCGTTAATAAGAAAAGAACCATGATCCTTTTTCACGATGGTGATGCTTACACCCCCACGAAGGTGCCTTCTTTCCTAGTGTGGAGGAATTTGATAAAATAAATTACTGATGAAGGTGTTGCTTGATATATTGTAATAAGAGAGTAAGTAGTTAGATAGTGATTGATAATTCATCCAGAACATGAGGAGGTTGACATGGTATTTAGGATTCATTATAAAGGACTTGTCAAGATCTTTGTTTTCTCTCATCCAACACAATTTGCTATCTTCATTAATTATGCATTCCTTTTTCAGTTAATTACTACCCACTACAATATCTTGGTGTTCCTAGGCAATTAATAAATCCAAATGTGTCTATATTTCAGCGAATTCATTTATACAGGGCAAGCTTTATTTACCTATTTCCAAGTTCTCAGGAAGTATATAAGATTATTTCTACTTCAAGAATATATTATAACTGGGCTTGAATATGGGTCTAACACTTGCTAGGTGCAAGACCACAGACATTCTGTTTTCCCATCACCACAATGGCTTGATAGCACTTACTAACATCGTGTTGAAACGAAGTTAAAAGAAGTAGCATATATGACAGCAACTAAGTGCATAGTAGAAACAATACATTTCAGTTTTCTTTTCAATTTAGAATATGCATTTTTCTTGAAATTTTACATAGGAGAAATGAAAACTCACCATTGATTTTCTTTAGAACAAAGACTGAGTCTGAAATTAAAACCCATGACATCAACTACTTTGTTTATAATCCAATATTATTTTCCATACCAAAAAATTTTCTTTTTGTTAGTTTTTATACCTACTCTGTTTGACATTCTTTACAGTTATTCTAGAAATATCAACAATTTGCATTTTTAGGCAATAGATTATGGATTTCCATATGCAAGAATGCAGCAGAATCTACTTCCTTTGTTGATTTAGTGATTTCCTTTCTACATAACTTTCAAATGTGAAAGCTTAGTAACTGGTAGAAATCTTATACAATTTACTAACCAT
>NW_004444282.1:795880-804755 GCF_000243295.1 Trichechus manatus latirostris | reverse complement strand
CAGTATGGACTACATTGACTAAGAATGGTTCAAACAAGAAACATATTTGTTTTGTAATATATAAGATGTTTGAGACATAATATATATACTGAAAAAAAAAGTTGAATAAGAAGTAATTTCTAGAGTGTAATAGGAATGGAAACATCAAAGAGTTTTTAAAGAGGTAAGAATTCAATATGTAGAAATGGGAAAGCACAGTGTGTTCCATTTAGCTAGAAGGGAGAATATATGTAGATAGCAATGGATGATAAAGTTTGGGAGTCAGGTTAGTAATAGATTTTAGAGAATTTTGAGGCCAAGGAAAGGATGTGAGGATTTATGATAGAAGAAGATAGAGTCTTCTAAAGTTTTTGGATGGTCCAGTGTTGTGGATTGAATTGTGTTTCCCCAAAAAATACGTTGAAGTCCTAACCCTATACTCATTAATGTGACCTTGTTTGGGGAAATAGGTTTCTCTTTGCATATGTTATCAGTCATATTAACAATGTCATACTGGAGTAGGGTTGGTCTTCATCCTAATTTCTTCTGAGGGGTCATTTATAAAAGGGAAGGACAGACACAGAAATAGAGTCATACACAGGAGAAGGATGTCTTGTGAAGATACATCGACAAGCAGCAATGGAACACCAAGGATTGCCAGCATTCACCAAAAGCTAGGAGAGAGGCATGGAACAGATGCTTTTTTAAAGCTCTCAGAAGGAATCATCACGGCCAACACCATGAATTTGGACCATTTGCCTCCAAAACTTTGAGAAAATAGATTTCTGTTCTTTTAAAGCCACCCACTTTGTGGTATTTTGTTATGGCATTCCTAGGAAACTATGACATCAAGTGACACATACAAAATTAAACGTGGGTATGTTGTGTAGGACAGAATCAGGGAAGGAAAGCCATTTGGTAAACTGTAACTTAGGCAAGAGACAATGAGGATTCAAACTAAAGTAGGAGTAAAAATAGAGGAAAATGCTGTGTTTAAAGAAAGCTCTAAAATTTCACCAACATAAAAGTCGTTGCTGGGGGGTAAAATGCTTGCAGATCTTATCTAACACAGTTTCAAGGGAAACTTAGGTAATAAAATATTCTACAGAATTAGATCATTAATCAAGAAAATGTTCTCTTCTTTAGAAAGATTACAAGAGACACGGCTAAAGACTTTTGAAATATATTGTCCTTTTTTGGAAAATGTCAGGCCCTGGTTTGTATTCAAAAGGAGTAATTTCAGGAGATTTCTCTGATGCAGCCCTCCGAAATTTTGTCGGGGTGACAATACCTTGTTTATTCCCTGATTAATGAAGTACTTTTAAAGAACAGCTGAAGAGATGTGATGTGTCAGATCATTTAAATGCTGCCATTTTGCTTCTGTTGGAGGAGCATAGCAATCACCCTCACACCACAGTGAACAAGACCTTGCCAGTCGCCTCTGCAAATGCCTGATCAATCTTCATGCCATAAACAGACAAAAGGTAAGAGGGAAGAAAGAAGGAGGAGCTCCTTTGTATACATATTTGCCAGAACTCCACTGAAAGACTGTGCAATTTCTGATTTATTTTGTGTGGAAAGTGAGCTAGAGAATGGTTCATTTGCAGCTTAACTTTTTTGAAAACTAAAAAGCAGTAGCATGAGCTGTCAGTAAGTCGGATATATGGCTTTAAATTTTTATATTGAGTAATCAGTTGTCTAAGTGTGTAACAACAACAAAAAAGATTTTCTTATGTTGTCATTATTTTACTTTATGCACATGGTTTGATTAAGCATATGGTAACTTGGCCTTGAAGAATTAGTTCCCACTCTGAACTCGCTCACCTCAGTCAATGTCACTACCGTCTACCTGTTCAGTTGTTCATGTTAAAGAATTTGGAATCCTTTTTGACTTTTTCCTATTCAACACACCCACAATACATATCCTTGGTCTCTCCTGAATCCTTGTGATCCTTTCCATTTCCATTGCCTCTGCTTTATTTTGGCTTTCTAATTAACTTTCTGCAAGGATGGGAATTTTCTATTTTTGCATTGTGGCTACTGAGCCTTACAATGTAGCTGGTGTGTCAGAAGAACTGATGAACAGAAGTTTTAATTTTAATTATTTAAATTTAAAATGCTATATGTGGCTAACCAAAACCCGTTGCCGTCGACTCAATTCTGACTCATAGCGACTCTATAGGACAGAGTAGAACTGCCCCACAGGGTTTCCAAAGAGCAGCTGGTGGATTCGAACTGCTGACCTTTTGGCTAGCTGCCAAGCTCTAATCACTGTACCACCAGGGTTCCATAGGTGGTTAGTGGCTACCATATTGAATAGCACTGTCCAGACCCCTTGCTACTTAAAATGTGGGCCGTGGACCAACAGTATCAACATTTCCTGAGAACCTGTTTGAAATGCAGAATCTTAGGCCCCACCCCAGACCTACTGAATCATAATTTGCATTTCATTCACATCTCCATGTGACTTGTATGCACATTAAAGTTTGAGAAGCACTGTTTAAACTAGTATCCTTTCATTTTACCTTAACCCAATCCACCCATTCCTCCACTGCATACAGATTAGTCTGAGTATATAATTTATCTGTATAAATTCCTCCCATATTTTCCCATGCCTTTTCCAACACTTTCCTGACTTCTTAGCTTGTAATTCTAGGCTGTCCAAACCCTGACTCTTCTCCAGCCTCATGTTTACTCCCAGATTTCTATGCTCCATGATCTTAGGTAAGTGATCTAACTTCACAGTAACTCAATTTCCCCAAATGTATAATGGGAATAATAGTAATATCTACATTGTAGGCTGTTGCTAGTATTTAATGAATAAATACTGTAATATGTAACTGACAACAGTCTTTGGGACAAAGTAAGAAATCAGTAACTGTTAGCTATTGTTATTATTTAAGCATTTCCTTTCTCCATACAGATGTTTCTCAGAAAGCAGTCCATGGATCAACTGCATCAGAATCACCTCATGTGAGTTTGTTTAAAAAAAAAAAAAAAGCAAATTCCTGGCCCCACAATAGACCTATGGAGTTATAATTCCTGAGACTAGGTTTCAAACATCTCAATTTTTAGTAGCTATTCTAGGTTATCCACTTTTAGAGTGGGGTATACATATCTCTGTGGGTATGTGAAAGTGTTCTAAGGAAGCATGGGGACATAAATAGTTCTAAGAGAATCACATTCACAAATTCCCAACTTCCACAAGTGTTATTCCTAAAACTGATCTGCCTGAGAATGTATGTGGGTCAACCTGGTTTTTTTTTTTACCGTATTCCTTCTAATGCTGGGCCTTCATTCATTGCCAATCTGACAGTAGAGCACTGTCTCCTGGGTGTAGAATCCTTCAGGATACAAAATGTAAGTATAATTTACAATAATGATGTTTTGATGTCGTGAAAGTAAATGTTACTAATTACTAGGAAATAAATCCTTTTGCAAGTGTAATGGTTCCTAATTATTCCCTTTCAATAAAATTAAGAGAACTCAACTGAGTTGTCAGTCGTCACCCAGTTATAGATCATTAAACATATGGATCATTAAATATATTTTTAAATAATAGATGTACTTTGAAATTTTTGGCATATCATTCAAAAGGGCAGCCCTGGTGGCGAAGTGGAAAGAGTTCAAAGTCATGTTATGTTGCTATTATAAAACTCCTTCCAGTTCCATCTCCTTATTTATGTGAGCAAAGTTCTCAGTATTTAATTAAAAAATAAAAATTAGCAGTAGATTTGTGTTGAAACCTGTTATTCTGGCCCCAAGTAATATTCACCTTTGGATACATGATTTAACTGAGGGAGAAAGGAAATTTTACTTTTATGTTCAATATTTATTTTCAAAAATTTGAAATTTGTTTGCAATTTTTTGGTAAAATATGTGCAACTAATAATAATAATGACTACTCAATCCAGAAGAAAAAAAATAAATAAGACTTAGAGCTTTTTGGTCACAAGCTATCTGTTTTTTTTTTAAAATTGTGCTTTAGGTGAAAGTTTACAGAGTAAATTAGTTTCTTATTAAACAATTAATGTTTTGTGACATTGATGGCTAACCCCTCAATGTGTCAACACTCTCCCCTTCTTGACCTCGGGTTCCCCATTTCCATTCATCCAGTTTTTCTGTCCCTTCCTGCCTTCTCGTCTTTGCTTTTGGGCTGGTGTGCCCATTTGGTCTCATATACATGGTCGAATGACATGTGTTATTGTTTCTTTTATGGGCCTGGCTAATCTTTGGTTGAAGGATGAACTTCAGGAGTTACTTCAATACTGAGTTAAAAGGGTGTCCGAGGGCCATACTCTTGAGGTTTCTTCAGTCTCTGTCAGAACAGTAAGTCTGCTCTTTTTTTGCAAGTGTGAATTTTGTTCTACATTTTTCTCACTCTCTGTCTGGGACCCGTTATTGTGATCCTTGTCAGATCAGTCGGTGGTGGTAGCCAGGTGCCATCTAGTCTGGTGGAGGCTGGGTCACAGGCTATTTTTAAATATTAAATTTAAATACTTTCTTTTGTATAGAAATATGATAATGTCATTGAAAGACTTCCAACCACAAATGTATGAATTTGGATTAAATTCTACGGTGTACGTAACGTGAAAATATGAGTTAAAAAAAATGTTGCCATCGAGTTAATTTTGATTCAAGTGACCCTATAGGACACAGTAGAACTGCCCTACAAGGTCTCCAAGGTGGTAAATCTTTACAGAAGCAGACTGCCACATCTTTCTCCCACAGAGCAGCTGGTGGGTTCAAACTGCTGACCTTTTGGTTAGCAGTGAAGTACTTTAACCACTGAGCCACCTGAAACCAAACCCATTGCAGTCAATTATGACTCTTAGCGACCCTATAGGACAGAGTAGAATTGCCTCCATGGGGTTTCCAAGGAGCTGCTTGTAGATTAGTACTGCCGACCTTTGGGTTAGCAGCCAAATGCTTAACCACTGAGCCACCAGGGCTCCTTAAATAAAAAATAAATGGTATTAATTTTTTTAACTATTGAATAAAATTTTTCATATATTTCTGTAAATGTATGATGCTACATATCAAATCACTGCCGTATTTATATTCCATTGACTATATTAAAAAGACTGATTAAACAGATTTCCTTAAGATGCTAATATTTAAAATACTTCAGAAGTTGCATCATCCTTTGCATCTATTTAAAATTATGATGGGGAACTTTAGATAGAAAGTTAAAAATATGTGAAAAAGATAGTTTTAAAAAATTATCTTAGGGGAATACATGCACACACAAAACTACCTCTAAAGAACTCTGAAAAAAGTGGCTGTTATGTACGCTAATGACTGTGAACCACTGTCTTTTGCTATAGTCTGTCTTTGTAAGTGACATAAACAACACACGGGCATAATTTCATGGTGCCAAGGTATTTTGAATGATCCCCCTGAAAAGCTTTAAATACCTTAAAGAAAATGACATTATGAGAAACTTTTGTTAATTAATATCATACTAGTTATCTAGAGGATGTCACACTTTCAATTAATTAATTCATTCATTTATTTATCCATCCCTTCATGCAATAAACGTTCGTTGATTAACAAATGCTTACAAGAATCTAGTCTAGTTGTGGGGAATATAGAAATGAGTAACTTGGGATCTATGAATTTATGAATTCAGTCATAAATTGATGAGACATACACACAGTCAACTAAATACAATACAGTATTATAAATAGCTATAATCATAATAAGTACAACCTCACTCTGCTTTGGGTAGTGGTGGGAATAGGGTGACCGTTTATGGCCCTGCTCAAATTTTACATCCTCTGTCAGGTAGTGGGCTATAGTAAAACAAAATCATGCATTAGTAGGCAAACACTCAGGTTTAAATTTTAGCTTTTCCATCTACTAACTGTATAGCATGTACATCTCATTTTTCTTATCTGCAAATTCTGGGTAGTAACAGATTACCCAAAAGGTTATTCTGAAAAGTATATCACCACAGAATGATGGGGAACCCAGTTGGTAGATAAAACTGTCTACCCCTTCCCCTGCCACACACTTTTTTCTCCTCTCTGATTGTCTTAGACAAGATCCTAATTACTTACCATCATCCCTATCTCATTTCGTCTAATCTCTCCCTTACTCATTATGCGACCCTCAGCTTGGATAGCTTTCTGTTTTTAGACCATGCCAAGATTATTCTATTTTAGAAGTGTCACACATTGTATCACTCCATTGTATCTTCTGCCTCTAGCCTGACTGGCTCATCTTATCTTTCAATGTAAAACAAATATTTTCTCCTCAGGCCTTAACCTTTGTCTTTGTAGCCCCTGTCCCCCCGCCACTGTTCTCTATCACATTTCTTGTTTTATTACACGTTTCTCAATTTGTAGTTACATACGTGTTCATTTGAATTTCTGTTTTTTATCTATCCCCTTTTCTAGACATGAGTGCCACACAGACATGGGCTGTATCTACTTCTGGCACCTAAGAGGCACTCAAAAAGAGATGTTAATCAAGGAATGAAAGAATAAAGGCCTTTTCAGTCAGCCTTTCCTAAGGTCTGACACACGAAGTTATACATGTAAATTTCACTACGTATCAAGAATAAAACATATCAAATTTCGAATTTAAATACTTAATTGGGATGTTATCATCCATTTATATATATATTTAAGGTCTAGTGAAGGAGGCTAACTAGGAAGCATGGTAAGATATGAAAATAAAGTTTTACTGACTCCAGGTTACTGAAGGAAAACAGATTATGGACACAGCCAATAAAAGTAGACTTTTTCTAGGAGAAAATGTCCCCAATTTACTTGATTTAAACAGATGCAGTGCTGGAAACGCTCACTAATCCGTGCCAAAAATTTGGAAGATAGCTACCTGGCAAACTGACTGGAAGAAATTCATCTGTGTACCCATTCCAAAGAAAGGAGATCCAACAGAATGCGGAAATTATTGAACAATATCATTAATATCACACACAAGTAAAATTTTGCTGAAGATCATTCAAAAATGGTTACAGCAGTGCACTGTCAGGGAACTCAGAAGAGGAGGTGGAATGAGGGGTATCATTTTTGATGTCTCATGGATGCTGGCTGAAAGCAGAGAACACTAGAAGATGTTTACTTATGTTTTATTGACTATGCAAAGGCATTTCACAGTGTGGATCGTAACACATTATGGATAATATTGAAAAGAATGGGAATTCCAGAACACTTAATTGTGCTCATAAGAAACCTATACATAGATGGAGAAGCAGTTGTTCCAACAGAACAAGAGGATACTGAGTGGTTTAAAGTCAGGAAAGACGTGCGTCGGGGTTGTATCCTTTCACCATACTTATTCAATCTGTATGCTGAGCAAATAATCCAAGAAGCTGAACTATACAAAGAAGAAGACGACATCAGTATTGGTAGGAAGACTCATTAACAACCTGCAATATGCAGATGACACAACCTTGCTTGCTGAAAGTGATGAGGACTTGAAGCACTTAGTGACGAAGATCAAAGACTACAGCCTTAGTACGGATTACACCTCAACATAAAGATAACAAAAATCTTCACAACTGGACCAATAAACAACATCATGATAAATAGAGAAAAGGTTGAAGTTGTCAAGGATTTCATTTTACTTGAATCCATAATTGACACCCATGGAAGCAGCAGTCAAGAGATCAAAAGACCCATTGCATTGGGCAAATCTGCTGCAAAAAACCCTTTTAAAGAAGTGTTAGAAAGCAACAATGTCACTTTGAGGACTAAGGTGTGCCTGACCCAAGTCTTCGTGTTTTCAATTCCCTCATATACATGTGAAAAGTTGATAATGAATAAGGAAGACCAAAGAAGAATTGATGCCTTTGAGTTATGGTGTTGGCAAAGAATGTCGAATATTCCATGGACTGCCAAAAGAATGAACATATCTGTCTTGGAAGAAGTACAGCCAGAATGCTCCTTAGAAGTGAGGATGGCAAAACTTTGTGTCACACACTTTGGACATGTTATCAGGAGGAACTATCCCTGGAGAAGGACATCATGCTTGGTAAAGTAGAGGGTCATCAAAAAAGAGGAAGACCCTCAACAAGGTGAATTGACACAGTGGCTGCAACAATGGGCTCGAGCATAACAACAATCGTGAGGATGGCACAGGACTGGGCTATGTTTCATTCTGCTGTACGCAGGGTTGCTGTAAGTTGGAACCAACTCTACCTCACCTAACAACAACAGTGAATTGTTTTCCAGTTTTTCATGACAAAACTTACCTTTGTATCAATTTTATATAGATATCAAGAAAAAATTAAAAAGTAATTATCAGAAATAACTCACACATTACTTGACTAGAAATAGAAGTGCTTAGATATTTGTTTTGAGAGTTGTACACAACTAAACATTGGCCTGTGTATTATAGAAAAGTAAACTATAGAAATAGAAAAGAGGTGAAGAAAAGGTTTTTGAAAGCTATGAGTGATACTCTCTAAAATTTTATAAAAATCATTATTTCTAAAGGACTAGCCTACTTTATTAAGGAGCAATTTAAAATTTAATGGTGTATTGAATTCAAATGCTTCTTTAATTCTGAAGAAAGTGGACACTGATGTTTGACATTTTACAGTGATATTTTCTCTGAATTTAGGTCGTAAATTCATAGATATGAACTGTTCTCATGTGTCATCCAGTTTAGAAAAACACCAAAATACGCAGACATTGGAAATTCAGAATATGTCATTAGGGCATTATATAGAAAGTTAGCATTAAAGTAAAATAATTCATGAAACAATTAAGAATGGCCATAAATTCTTTATAGGATGTAGTTTTCACGGTGCACACCACTTCAGTTACCAAAAAATCCTACTGATAATCTGACTTTTCCATAATTATTTATTACTGGAAGAAAAAGACTCCCAATAAAACGAAAGATAGCAATAACAGCATGCAGT
>NW_004444282.1:794466-795508 GCF_000243295.1 Trichechus manatus latirostris | reverse complement strand
GAGAAGGCCGACAGAGAGAGAAAGCCTTCCCCTGGGGCTGACACCCTTAATTTGGACTTTTAGCCTACTTTACTGTAAGGAAATAAACTTCTCTCTGTTAAAACTATCCACTTGCGGTATTTCTGTTATAGCAGCACTAAATAACTAAGACACCTACCCTCATCACCCACCACTCAGCTCCATTTTTAAACTGAGAAAACCGAAGCCCACAGGGAAATGTAGCTTGAACTATCACACCTAGGCATCACCTAAGTGGTACACCTGTAACACAAACCTAACTTTGAACCCCTAATTTTCTACTCTTCCTTGCCAAGTGGGTGAAAAGGTTGATTCCAGTTTAAGAAGATACCAGTGAAGTACATGGGAAGGTAAATATGGATCCACACCAAAGATCAACATTTAGCTATAGGAGGACTTTAAGAATTACTACCGGAAAAGGCCTACCTCTGAAACACACTGGAGTCCCTCACAGCCCATACGCCTTTCCTGAATCACATTTTAGACAAGGAAAGGGTGATAATAGTGTAGTAGTATCAAAACATAGTGTATTAATTTCCTTCTTGTTGTTTTAGGTGCTGTCAAGTTGGTTCCAACTCACAGCGACCCTATATACAACAGAACAAAACACTGTACCATCCTCACAATCATTGTTATGTTTGAGCCCATTGCTGCAGCCACTGGGTCAATTCATCTCATTGAAGGTCTTGCTCTTTTTCGCGGAACCTCTGCTTTACCAAGCATACTGTCCTTCTCCAGGGACTGGTCCCTTCTAATAACATGCCCAAAGTACGTGAGATGAAGTCTTGTCATCCTTGTTTCTAAGGAGCATTCTGGCTGTACTTCTTCCAAGCTGGATTTGTTCGTTCTTCTGTAGTGCATGGTATATTCAACACTCTTCATCAACACATAATTCAAATGCATCAATTCTTCTTCAGGCTTCCTTATTCATTATCCAGGTTTTGCATGCATATGAGGTGACTGAAAACACCATTGATTGGGTCAGGGGCACCTTAGTCCTTAAAGTGACATCTTTGCTTTTTAA
>NW_004444282.1:791713-793826 GCF_000243295.1 Trichechus manatus latirostris | reverse complement strand
TCTGCTTCAGCCGTGATCCATCTGACATCAGCAGTAATAGCTCTTGTTCCATGTTCTCTTTTGAATCTGGTTTGAATTTCTGGCAGTTCCCTGTCAGTGTAATCCTGCAACCGTTTTTGAATTATCGTAAGCAAAATTTTACTTGCATATGATATTAATGATATTGCTAGATAGTTTCCACATTCCTGTGGATTGCCTTTCTTTGGAACGGGCACAAATATATCTCTTCCAGTTGGTTGGCCAGGTAGCTGTCTTCCAAATTTATTAGCATAGAGGAGTGAGAACCTCCCACGCGACATCCTTTTGCTGAAACATCTCAATTGGTATTCCATCAATTCCTGGAGCCTTGTTTTTCACCAATGCCTTCAGTGCAGCTTGGACCTCTTCCTTCAATACTATCGGTTCTTGATCCCATGCTACCTCCTGAAATGGTTGAACGTCGACCAATTCTTTTTGGTACAATGACTCTGTGAGTTTCTTCCATTTTTTTTTGATGTCTCCTGTGTCGCTTAATGTTTTGCCCATAGAATCCTTCAATATTGCAACTTGAGGTTGGAATTTTTTCTTCACTTCTTTCAGCTTGAAAAATGCAGAGCATTTTCTTCCTTTTTTGGTTTTCTTACTCCAGGTCTTCGCACATTTCATTATAATACTTTACTTTGTCTTCTAAAGCTGCCCCTTTGAAATCTTCTTTTTTCCTCTTTTGATTCATAATTTCTTCCATTTGCTTTAGTTACTCTATGTTCAAGAGCAAACTGCAGAGTCTTTTCTAAAATTAATTTCCTAAAAAAATTTCCTTTTATAAACCAAGTACCATAAATTGGTGGCTTGTAAGAACAGAATAAGTCCCTGGGTGGTGGAAATGGTTAAGCCCATGGATACTAACCATAAGACTGGTAGTTCAAACCCATCCAGAGGTACCTAGAAGAAATGCCTGGGGATCTACTTCTGAAAAATCAGCCATGAAAACTCTTTGGAGTACAGTTCTACTCTGCAACACATGGTGTCACCATAGGTTGGAATCAACTTGACTGCAACAGGTTGGGTTTGTTGGTTTATAGAACAGAAATTTATTGTGTCACAGTTCTGGAGGCTAATAGTCTAAATTCAGGTTGTCAGCAGGACCATATTCTCTCCAAAGGCTCTAGGGGCACATCATTTCTTTTCTCTCCAGGCTTCTGGTAATCCTAGGCATTCCTTGCTATATAACTCAATGGTCACATGGTCATTTCCCCTCTGTTGTCTCTTTGTGTCTCCTCTACTGTTTTATAAAGATACCACTATAATTGGTTTAGGACTCACCCTGCTCTAGTGTGACCTCATTTTAAGTGATAACGTCCTAAAAGACCATTTTCCAAAGTTATGTTCATACATACTGGGGTTAGGTGTTCAACATATCTTTTTTGAGGACACAATTCAATCTATAAGACATATATAGTCCAACTTTTTAAAAATAATTCAGAAACTCAAAATTTTTAGCTTATTAAAAAATCGCAGCCAGGATTTCTCAGAATAGAGTGATTCTAAGCATTCACTTAGAACTATTCCTTAGGCTAATTTTTTAATGTAGGAAAAAAATAAATCTAATGGATAGTGTTAGCCAATCATTTTCCCTCTACAAGTCTTTTGGAAGATTCATGAAAGTTATCGAAACTAAAGAGATAATTCTTAATTTTGTATTCTTAAAATTGTTATCGTATATATATAGGTGATTAATAATTATTGAATTATTTAAGATAATTAAAAAATTTAAAACAACCCTACCGCCAACTTGAGGAACAGTTTATATTGGGAAAAAAGTGTACTTTTGCTATTTTAAACATGTTTTAGTAATTAACTTTGAGAGACAGATATTATTATGCCACATTCTCACAATGACTTCTTTGTGATAAAAGAGATGGAGACTTCTCTATTCCTCAATTTTCCATGTGCATTTCTTTATGTCTTCTGCTTAAGACTTTTGTGCATATTTGCAGTACATGTCCACACATTTATTTTTCTTGGATCTATATGTATTTATTTATTTTTATTGTACTTTAGATGAGGTTTACAGAAGAAATAGTTTCTCATTAAACAGTACACGTATTGTTTTATGACTTGGTTAACAACCCCA
>NW_004444282.1:789708-790716 GCF_000243295.1 Trichechus manatus latirostris | reverse complement strand
CCCACTATCCTTTTCTATTTGCTCACATTCATTAAAGTCAATCTCTTAAATTTGTAACTGTAGAAGCTCTCTGAGAGTAGAAGCCTGCTAAAGAACAAGAATTCAAAATGTTGCATACTACAGTGAGTATAAGAATCCCTGGTGGCCCAATGGTTAAGTGCTCAGCTGCTAACAGAAAGATTGGCAGTTCAAACCTACCCAGTGGCTCGATGAGAGAAAGGCCTGGTAATCTGCTTCCATAAAGACTACAGCCTGGAAAACCCTGTGGGGCAGTTTAACTCTGTCACATGAGGTCACTATTAGTCGAAATAGATTCGAAGGCATCCAACAACAATGCGTTGAGTATATTAATCAATATTTGGGAAGCAGATAGGGGAGGCAGAAAATAGTCATGTAGGGATGTTTTTATATCAGACTTGACTTGAAGACAAATTCACCTGTTTTTTTGACTGAACTATGATGTAAACTTATTTAAAAATGAATGGGATGTCAGGTTTTATTTCTGAGGAGCCACTGTCTTTTATACTACTTGGACCATACCAACCAAGCAATAATATTGTTATAAAATCTTGAGTCCTTTCCACTCATAGAAAAAATGAAAACAAGAAAAATTATTCTCAAGGAGATAGTTTCTGACAATTCAGCTGTTTCTGAAGCTATTTTGGAGGACAAGCAAGACTAAGGGTTTTTGGAGAGGCTGTGTTTCCTGGAAAACATACATTGTTTGTGAACCCTACAATGAATTTCCATGATTGAAGGTACTGGACTCTGTCGTTAATATCATTTTCTTAATCAAGACTAAACACAATTTTTGTTAGCTTGGTAATTACCGTCAATTAATTACAACATCTGTGGTAGGCAGAATAATGGCCTCTCAAATGTGTCCACATCCTAATTCCTGGAGTCTGAAAATATGTTGCATGGCAAACAGGAATTAAGGTAGCAGATGGAATTAAGCTGATCATCTAGAACTAAGATAGGGTGACTATCCTAGACTTTCCAGGTGAG
>NW_004444282.1:786409-787462 GCF_000243295.1 Trichechus manatus latirostris | reverse complement strand
CATTAAATACTGGAGGTTAAAGTTGACTAAAATGGCAGAATCTATGGTTTCATGGAGTTTATAGTCCAATATGGGATGCATATGTTAATTTAAAAATTTACGCAAATATATATATAATTACAAACAGTGATGAGTGCTAGAAAGGGAATATAGAAGATGGTGAGAAAATATATGATCTAATATTTAGGGTCTAGAAAGGCCTTCCTAACGAGGTGATATTTAGGTTGAGATTGCAAGGTTGAGTATGAGTTTGAATTACACAATGTGGGGGAAAAATCTAACCAGAGAGGACAGCATATGCTCTCTTTAAAGCCAGATAGAGGATAGCTCTTTTGGAGAACTAAAAACTGTGTAAGTTGAGCACAAAGAGAGGGAGCATGGTGGTACAAGTGGAAGCTGGAGAGTTAGATATTTGGCTAGGATTTTGATCATTATCCTTCAAGCAATGCTTCAATCATTCTGATTTCCTCTCTTTGTAATGCTCTTTCTCATTTCTTGCCCATTGCACATTCTGTCCCTTCTACTGGGAATATCTTTTCTGAGCTTGCTAGCACTATTCATCTTTGAGGAATCAGCTGAGTTTGTCTCTTCAGCTGAGTTAGGTGCTCTGCTTGTGTACACACCTTGGGCTTTGCATAACTCTTCTGAAGCACTTTCCATACTGCAAACTCATATAGTTTATGCCAAGAACACTAATGCCTGGAGTGAAGGAACAATATGCCATCCATCTTTGTATCTCTAGCACTTAGTACCATTTCTAGCATATAGTAGCTATTTAATAAATATTTGTTTCCCGTAAATATTAATTGAGCACTTACTAAAATAAGCATCCCGAGGAATATAAAGTTGTATAAACAGTATCTCTAAGGAACTCGATGTTTATTACAAACAATACATGATTAAGAAGCAGCTGGGTTCATACTTTACGAGACAAAGTGTTCACAGAGAGGATAGACACAACAGCTTATTTAGACTAATACTCTGAGGGCAAACATATATTAGGGTTTAAATACATTATGTCTTCCAGGAAATCATGTTCATCTTATGTGCTTT
>NW_004444282.1:782706-784332 GCF_000243295.1 Trichechus manatus latirostris | reverse complement strand
ATTTTACATTCCCACCAGCAGTATATAAGTGTTCCAGTCTGTCCACAAACTCTCCAGCATTTATTATTTTGTGCTTTTTGGATTAATGCTAGCCTTGTCGGGGTGAGATGGTATCTCATTGTAGTTTCTGATTTGCATTTCTCTAATGTCCTGCCTCCTTAACTTATATTGCCACTTTACATCAAGTCTATCTTAAATGTATATCCTCTTTTCATATCTGAAAGTTGTGGTTAGCCCCACAACAACAATAAAAATTAAATAATAAGAACACAACACAGCAAATTTTTGGTGGAAGTCACTGCGTTTACTTTTATTTGATGGTACAGCCTTTTGCCACGAATACACTGAAGGACTTCAATATTTTAATTTCAGCTTTTTACAAATCTACTAACACAATCCTTTTTTTTTTTTATATTTTATTGTACTTCAGGTGAAAGCTTACAGAACAAATAGTTTCTCATGAAACAGTAGTATGCATGTTGTTTTATGACATCTAACACAATCCATTTTTATTCAGTTTGCCTGCTGAAAACTCTGTTCTCGTACCTTGATTGACCAGGTGCAGAATATGTGGTAATTGTAGAATCCTATGAAACAGAAATGATACTTAGAACTTCAAGTATATTTCTGTATTTTCCAGCATATATTTAGGGAACATTAGTCAACAAGATAAAATGTCTTAATAAGTTTAGGAGACACTTCTATAACTCTTTGTTGGAGAGATAATTTTCATTTTCATTTTAAGACTTTGTTAACCTTATAGTAAAGAAATCTTACTGACATTGTCCAATGTTATTTTACCATTGAAATTATATTTTCAGTAATACCTATTAAATCATGGGGCTAAAATTGTATAGACACTTTGGGAGATGCTAATATGGTAAATTCTTTTCAGTTTTTACATGAATTAAATGAAGCCTGCGTTAGTAATGACATAATACCACCACCAAGGTAGTTGCTGGAAGAATGAAGAGTAGAGTTCAAGTCTTCTTCTTCCTAATGTTGGTTGCAAGGTCAATGTTCTTTAAGAAGAAAACAGATAGGTATACAAGTGCATGAAACAATCTGTGGAGTCCCCAAAATTACTAAGCCAATGTATACAAAAACAGGTGGCTAAGTTAGTAAGTAATTTAACTAAGCTTATGTTTAATATTACATTTAATGACTTTAAAATATGCCAGTGAAAAGCATTTCTTATTGGCCTTTACAGAAGGATAGTAAAGTAATTCACCTCCAAGATCATAGAATATTTATGGCATATTCTTACTTTGGCCATAGTAATCCGTTGCCATCAAGTTGATTTCGACTCATAGTGATCCTATAGGACAGAGTAGAGCTGCCCCATAAGATTTCCAAGGAGTGGCTGGTGGATTCCAACTGCCGACCTTTTGGTTAGCAGCTGAGCTCTTAACCACTTTTCAACCAGGGCTCCATTGGGCTCCACTGGCCATGGTAAATAACTTGAAATCAGATTCTAGATGGGAGGCTAATATAGTACAGATAATGAGACTATGTTTCAATATAATCTTTGGCAGGGATTTTCACTTTTCTTGTGGAAAAAAATGGAGAAATACTGTTGGGAGAATTGTATAATTTGGCGGATTACCAGCTAGCTAAAATTACTCA
>NW_004444282.1:779773-781857 GCF_000243295.1 Trichechus manatus latirostris | reverse complement strand
CAAAAGAAGATGGAAGGAATAAACAGAGTCACTATACCAAAAAGAATTGGTCGACATTCAACCATTTCAGGAGGTAGCATATGATTAGCAACTGATGGTACGGAAGGAAAAAGTCCAACTGCACTGAAGGCATTGGTGAAAAACAAGGCTCCAGAAACTGACAAAATGCCAAGTGAGATGTTTCAGCAAACAGATACAGCACTAGAAGTGCTCACTTGTCTATGCCAAGAAATTTGGAAGACAGCTACCTGGCCACCTGACTGGAAGAGATCCATATTTATGCCTATTCCCAAGAAAGGTGATCTAACAATGCAGAAATTATCTAGCAATATCGTTAATATCACATGCAAGTAAAATTTTACTGAAGATCATTCAAAAGTGGCTGCAGCAGTACATCGACAGGGAACTGCCAGAAATTCAAGCCAGATTCAGATGAAGATGTGGAACCAGGGATGTCGTTGCTGATGATAGCATACCAGAAACATGTTTACCTGTGTTTTATTGACTATGCAAAGGTATTTAACTGTGTGAATCATAACAAATTATGGATAACATTGGGAAGAATGGGAGTTCCAGAATGCTTAATTGTGCTAGTGAGGAACCTGTACAAAGATCAAGAGGTAGTCATTCAAACAAAACAAGGGAATATTGCGTGGTTTAAAGTTAGGAAGGTGTAAGGTTTGTATCCTTTCAGCATACTTATGCAGTCTGTACGCTGAGCAAATAATCCAAGAAGCTGGACTACATGAAAAAGAATGAGGCATCAGGATTGGAGGAAGACTCATTAACAACCTGCTTTATGCAGATGATGGAACCTTGCTTGCTGAAAGTGAAAAGGACCTGAAGCACTTACTGATGAAGATCAAAGACCACAGCCTTCAGTATGGATTACATCTCAACATGAAGAAAAAAATCCTCACAACTGGACCTATAAGCAACATCATGATAAATGGAGAAAAGACTGAAATTGTCAAGGATTTCATTTTACTTGGATCTACAATCAACACCCATGGAAGCAGCAGTCAAGAAATCAAATGACGTATTGCATTGAGCAAATCTGCTGCAAAAGACCTTTTTAAAGTGTTAAAAAGAATAGACGTCACCTTGAAGACTAAGGTGCATCTGACCCAAGACATGGTGTTTTCAATTGCCTCATACGTATGCAAAAGCTGGATAATAAATAATGCCTTTGAACTGTGGTGTTGTCGAAGAATATTGAATATGCCGTGGACTGCCAAAAGAACAAACAAATCTGTCTTGGAAGAACTACAGCCAGAATGCGCCTTAGAAGCAAGGATGGTGAGACTATGTCTCACATACTTTGGAAATGCTATCAGAAGGGATCAGTCCCTGGAGAAGGACATCATGCTTGGTAAAGTAGAGGGTCAGTGAAAAAGAGGAAGACCCTTAACGAAAAGGATTGACATAGTGGCTGCAACAATGGTCTCCAGAATAACAATGACTGTGAAGATGGTGCTGGACTGGACAGTGTTTCCATCTGTTGTACATAAGGTCGCTATGACTTGGAACCAACTCAATGGCACCTAACAACAGCTTGAATAAATTCCTTTTCTTATCCTCCACTAAACTCTAACTCACGTCTACATTATTTTACATTATGTTATGTACGCAACATCTAAATAAATACTGGAATGTGATAGATAATAACTATGTGTTCAATTAATATTTTAGTTACTCTATTTCTTTTTAAAAATAATAAAACATTTGGTTGTAATATTTACTTTTGAACACAGATTTTACCACCTCTTTTAATATTTTACATAAAATTTTTCATGATCAATATTTTCAACATAATTTGTAATTACAATTTTTTGGTTTTACTTTTATTCAGCTATGTATTGAAATTTTCTATTTATACCCATGGGGTTGTGTTTTATTCTTTTTAAATTTATCTTTGTATGTTTATTGCTTGTTATTAGAGTATATAATAGACTCAATTTCTTTTTCATGACGTGTACTGAAGTGCACACTGTAGCCTAGTAAGGGATAAATCTTTATACCCAAGATTGAGTGAAAAATGTGTTTTTTGTAGGACGCTAAGTATGATATAAGAAGCCGTGGTC
>NW_004444282.1:777321-778776 GCF_000243295.1 Trichechus manatus latirostris | reverse complement strand
CAATTTCCTCAGCTTATTGCCTTGAGACAGTTTCCAGACCACAGTTTCCATGGGGAACCCAAGCAGAACCTACAAGACTCCCTGGGTTGTGAAGCTAGAGCTGAGAGTCAGGGAGAGACCAAGGCAGCTAGAGTTTCCAGGACAGAGTTCTGGAAAGGAGAAAGCTGCATAGAGAGAACTCCAGAGATCTCTAGAAGGTTACTGTGGTGAATGAGTTCCTTTATGTGGCCTTTTGCCCTGTTTCTTTGGAAAAATAGCTTGAGAGATCTTTCTCCTAAGCCCTAAAGAGTTACGTTTGCCCTGGTTTTCTACCCCAGAGGGTTTGTTTCTTTTGTCCAGGTTGATTGACATTTCCTGAGCAAACTGTAAACAAGGATGGTTGTTTGAGTCTTTTTGTCTGGTCCTGGGTTGCAGCCTGCCCTGTGATTGGGATGTACCTTGCAGGGACTGGTTAATCTACTGTGCAAATTAATTAACTATAGAGTATGCAAATGAAGTGACTATAGTCTACTTTGCAAGTGAAGTGTCTGTGGACTACCAAGAGGGGATTGGTCAGTTTGTGGCCCTAGTGGGAGGGCCATGCCTTGAAATTGACCAGGAATTTGCTTATATATGCAGCCAACCCCACAGATGTTTGTAGACTGAAAGAGAAAAAAAGACACTAGCAGAAGGAAGAAAGATGAGAGGAGAAGCAGAGAGAGAGGGGGCAAGGAACTTTCTAAAAGAACTGTAACACAGGTCAAGGGCTGTAACACTGAAGACATTGAGACACCTGGAAGGGGCCCTGCAGCAGAGTTGGTGGTAATGGCAGAAATCTGCTGTTAGGAATGCAGCTAAGGGAGCTGAACAAAACTGCTGTATAGGCTGTGAGGTGGGTCAGTTAGCAACGGAGAGTCTGATGCCAGGAAGGTCAAAGGCAGAGCGACCTGTCTTGAGAAGGCCAAGAGGAGCGTGTCCTCAGGGGACCAAGTGGAGCCTGTTCTCAGGGAGCTGAGAGGGGGCCTACACAGCTGAGAGGGAGTGTACACAGCAGGGAGAAGGGCCTGCTTGCTTGCACAGCTGAGAGGAGCTGAGAGAACTGTCCTGCACTAAAAAGGAGAGATGTGCTCTGCATTTCAGGGGAGACTTCCAAACTTTGCCTACCTGCTTCCTGATCCTGATCCTGAGTTTTAGCCTATTGATCTTGATCCTGAGTTGTACCCTATTACTTCTGTAATAAATTCCTTAACTGTAAGTATGGTCTGTGAGTTCTGTGTGGCCATCGCAATGAATTATCAAATTCAGCAGAGAAGCAGAGAGTGCAGTGGGGAAGATGGCTGGTGTCAGAATTGGTAAAAAGGTTGGAATCAGCTTTGGGCTGATCCTGGTCATTGTCCCCCAGAAATTAGACAGGTTTGATGCTACTACTACTACTATTTTACGAGAACCCTCAAGTAATTAGCTTAGTACTGATCA
>NW_004444282.1:754502-770242 GCF_000243295.1 Trichechus manatus latirostris | reverse complement strand
CTGTGTCCCTAAGGTTTTGGTAAGATGCATTTTCACTCTCATTTGATTCTATGAATTTCTTTATTCTTTCCTTGATTTCTTGTATAGCCCAGTAGTTTTTAAGCAAGGTGTTGTTCAGTTTCCACGTATATGATTCTTTTTCTGTGCTGTTTCTGTTATTTATTTCTACTTTTATGAGAGTATGATCAGAGAAGATGCTTTGTATTATTTCCATGTTTTGGATTCTGTTAAAGCTTGCTTTGTGGCCTAAAATGTGGTCTATTCTCAAGAATGTTCCATGTGCATTAAAAAAGAATGATTTTTTTTTGTGAAATCTCTATCTAGGTTGATAACTGGTTGATCAGTCCTGTGTCGTAGTCTTAGATTGTTGTCTGTTGTTGTTGATTCTCTAACTGGAGGACTCCCTTTAATATTTCTAGTAATTTTGGTCAGGTTTTTACAAATTCTCTTAATTTCTGTTTATCTGGAGATGACCGAATTTCACCGTCATATCTGAGAGACAATTTTGCTTGATATATAATTCTTGGCTAACAGTTTTTTTCCTGTAGCACTTTATGTATGTCATCCCATTGCCTTCTTGTCTGCATGGTTACTGCTGTGTAGACAGAGCTTATTCTCATTTGTTGTTCTTTGTAGGTGACTTTTTGTTTATCCCTACCCAGTCTCAAGATTCTTTGTCTTTCATTTTGTCAACTTTGATTATGATATGTCTTGGTGACTTTCTTTTGGGGTCTACCCTGTATGGAATTTGTTGAGATTCTTGGATAGATATCTTCTCATCTTTCATGATATTAGGGAAGTTTCCTTCCAGCAGATCTTCAACAATTCATTTTTGACCGTAGAATGCATTACTCAGATGCCTCACTATATTCTTTTTACCCCTCAATACATATTCAAGTTTTGTTTAGTATTCTTCTTAAAATGTGATATCAAGACTGAAATTATATTTCAGATTTTCTCAACTAGCTGTTGTTGTTGTTAGATGCCATCAAGTCTGTTCCATCTCACAGCAACCCCATGTACAACAGAACAAAACACTGGTCAGTCCTGCACCATCCTCTCAATCATTGCTATATTTGAGCCCACTGTTGCATCTACTGTGTCAGTCCATCTCATTGAGGGTCTTCCCCTTTTCCACTGACCCTCTACTATACCTAGCATGATATCCTTCTTCAGGGACTAGTCTTTCCAGATAACATGTCCGAAGTATGTGAGATGAAGTCTTGCCATCCTCACTTCCTGGGAGCACTCTGTCTGTACTTCTTCCAAGACAGACTTGTTCATTCTTCTGGCAGTACATGGTATATTCAATATTCTTTGCCAACATCATTATTCAAAGGCTTCAATTCTTCTTCAGTCTTCCTTATTCATTGTTCAATTTTCACATGAATATGAGGCTATTGAAAATATCATGGCTTGAATCGGGCATACCTTAGTCCTCAAAGTGTCATCTTTTCAACACTTTGAAGAGGTCTTTTGCAGCATATTTGCCTAATGCAATATCTAGTTTGATTTCCTGACTGCTGCTTCCATGGGCATTGATTGTGAGTCCAAGTAAAATGAAATCCTTGACAACTTCAAATCTTTTCTCTGTTAATTATGATGTTGCTTATTGGTCCAGTTGTGAGGATTTTTGTTTTCTTTATGTTGAGGTGTAATTCTTTCTAAAGCCTGTACTCTTTGACCTTCATCAGTGAGTGCTTCAAGTCCTCTTCGCTAGACAGAGTATAATGGAGTTATAACCTCTTATCATCAGTGCTTTATATTGGTGTAATTCAAGTTGACATTAGTTTGAGAATAACTAAATAGCACAACTGTTCATATTGAAGGTTATGGCTAACAAAACTTTTTCTAGGTATCTTCACATAAACTACTTTTATGATTTTGAATTAGAAGATGTAGTTTGTTCCTCAGATTTGCCACTTAAATAATGGTGAGTTCTTGTAAAGCCTCTTAATCTGCTGAAAATTCACTTTTTCAACTACAAAATATAGATACTAGTAATTGCTACCACATAGATACATTAGAAGAATTAATGGAAGTAATATATGTAAAGAATTTTGAAGAATGTGAAATTCTATGGACATATCAACTGGTAAGTTCAATTTTATTCTTATTTTTCAGAATAATTTACTTCTTGAAACTTTACTAGAGAGTTTACATCTGTACTTTGTCATTTAATTTTGCTGGTTTGGGGGTCAATATGTTCTTGAAAGGTTTTTAATCTTTGTTCTGTTACCTATTGTTTAAGCTCACTCTTCAAGAAATCTAAACATGTTCTTCCTTATTCAAATTTTTCTTAAGCTCTTATTATTGCCAGACACAATGTTATGGGGAATTCACATATGTAATAGATACAATTATTTCCTTTCCAGAACACACTGTATAGAGGGGAGATTAGCAAAGGATTTTAACATATTTAAAACAATGTGTTAAAGTGCTAAAACATGTGCTATGTGATTATAGAAGAGGGAGTACCTAATGCTATTTTGGAAAAATTTTAATAGCTTTACAGAGTAAATGAAACTGGAACCAAATCTTGAAAGATACAGAGAAATTAACCAAGAGAACATGGCTAGAACAGTAAGCAAAGATTACCTATGGGCTTAAACAATGAACAAAGTTTAGACTTCAGCCTCCAGATGATAATAACCTACTTTTCTCCTTTATATCCACGATAAAAAATGAATAAAAATATTGACTAGACAGGGTGCTATAGCATGCCGTAAATACTTCTTACATATTTGATTCCGATCCATGAACCAGCTCTTTTGGGAATTATTTGTTTTATAGCCCATAAAATTACCTCCATAACCTCATACTGTCCATAAAAATATCATTAAAAACTTTTAAAAATCATATTTACTGTTATCTTTTTTAAAAAACTGTATTTTTCAGGATATTTTTAAGCTACAAAGAATAGAAATTTCCACTCAACCCTTTTAAATAATAAGGAAAATATATTAACACACATAATAAAAAGTACTTGAGGACAAGCACCTCCATAGTTGGTTAATTCAGCTCCTACAAAATGTTATCAAGGTCCCCAGTTCTTTATTCAGTTGTTTTGCCACAAACCTTTCAAGATCACAATATGTCTATGCCAGGACCAATCATTACAGTCAGATAACACAGCATCCAGTGGAAGGAAAAGGTGTTTTCTCCTATGTTTCACTTTTTATTACTGAGGAATATCTTTCCCAGAAGAACCTCAAAAGACTTCCCATCATATCAGCTAGAATTGTATTGCCTCCATGCAAAAACCAATCACTTTCAAGAGAAATGGCACCACCACTGTTGTCTTTGACCAATCATTGTTCTGTCTCTGGATTTAGATATGGGTTCAATCTACCTTAAATATAGCCCTGTGAACAAAATCAACATTCTATTAGGAAGAAAAGAGAGAACACTGCTTGAGTAGGCAACTAATTGTGCTACTATGGCATAAAAATTAAAAAAAAAAAACACAAGAAAATAAAAACAAATGAAATTAGGTTGGTATGATTTATAATGAGTACTTCTTAGTTTCTAATAATCCTAGGATTCTCTTCTAACCCCTCTCATCTTTATCTGGAGCATAAACAATTATATTAAAATTGATTATGGCAGAAACATAGTGAAATAAAATAGTATCAGAAAACAGCTTTCTTTTCTAGATCCACTCCTTATTATTGACGTGCAGTGAAAAGACTTTCAACCATCCCAAACGGCCAATGGCATGGGTTAATATTGTTGTTAGTTGCCATTGAGTTGACTCCTACTCATGGTGACCCCAGATATGCAAAATAAAACTGCTCCATAGGGTTTTCAAGGCTGTGACCCTTCTGAAGCAGATTGCCGGGCCTGTCATCCAAGATGCCTGTCAGTGGGTTTGAACTGCCAACCTTTCAGCTAACAGTTAAGTGCTTAACTTTTTGTGCCACCCCAAGTCTAGGAATTGCCAATATATTGCACATTTTCCAAAAATATTAAACATCATTTTCTCTGACATCTGGAATATTTGCAAGTAAATTAACGTATATGTCAACCATGTATTATCTAACTCCCCTTCTAGATATTGAACCATTCGTGGAATCCTGGGGTCCTGATCTTATTATAGAAATATGGTGAAATTATCTGAGTTGTAACGCTCAGGGACTGAATACAAAATCAATGAGGGCAAACAGTCAAACCAAGGCAGTTAGAGCAAAAGGTTGTTGTTGTTGTTAGGTGCCATCGAGTCGGTTCCTACTAATAGCAACCTCATGTACAACAGAACGAAACACCGCCCGGTCCTGCGCCATCCTCACAATCGTTATGCTTGAGCCCATTGTTGCAGCCACTGTATCAATCCATTTCATTGAGGATCTGCCTCTTTTTTGCTGACCCTCTACTTTACCAATCATGATGTCTTTCTCCAGGGACTGACCCTCCTTCAAAGAGTTAGGTCAAAAGAAGAATCTATGCAACAGTTCAGAGCAAACGTTTACAGAACGTTGGCAATGTACTAGTTTCTCTGCTAAAGATATTCCTCTATGCTTTTTACCATATGTAAACATGGTTACAGATGATTTAATCTTAACATACCGAGATAGGTTCAATTTCTATACCCATTTAGCAGAGGAGAAAACTGAAACACTGAGAGATTAAATAATATGTTCCGAATCATGCAACTAGGAAGTGCTAGAGTGAGGAGTTGAACCTTAGCATTTTACTTCAGAAGCCAGAAGCTTACCTGCTGTACTACTGATCTTCCAGTTATGGGCCTTATGATGGAAACTGAGAGGAAGATTTGGGACCAGAGGCAATTTGGAAGAGGAGGGTTTGGAAAGACTTCAAATCCTAGGAACTAGCATGGGTAATTTTTTTACTGATGCCAGTGACCTTTGTCATAGATACAGAAGGCTCTAATGGGGCACCCTTTGCATACTACAAAATGTTTTTAATTACCCTGTAGATGAATCTCAAAAAAAAAAAAAAGTATTGGTAATGTATCACATAGACACAGCCTTCATAGGTTAAGAGAAAATATCAGTAGAATTAGACCTGGGGTTTAGCAGAAATTATCTCTAGAACTGCATTTTCCATGGACTGCATTCAAAGGTGTAAAATATTGGTAAGATTCTATGTAAAATGAACTCTTTTAGTATAAATCATATAATGTAGTAATAAAACCGATTGTCTTGCTAGATTAAATTATTTTAACTTCCATCACTGGTGCTTGGTATCAAGTTAAAATATAATATTGGATGGATGAAGAAATTATTGTCAAATTCATGAAATTTCTGTGTGCTGACACTATGTTGAATGCCAAGAATAAAAATGAGATATAGGTCTTGTTTTTAAGAGATTTATCATCTATTACAGAGAGACACAAACAGGAACAAATAGGGTTATAGATACAATCTATAGATTAAAGAATTAGTCAGTGAAGTGGTTGGAAAATCTCCTCTTTTAAAAGAGATAGATCTGAACAGGATGCTCTGTCAGCTCTACCCTGGGGGGCTGGAATAGCTGGTGTGTTCTGCAATTTAGTGGATGAAAACAACAACCATTTATTTTCTCACTGTTCTGTGGGTCAGTAATTTGAGCTGGACTCAGCTGGGATGATTTGGCTCTGTTTGATGTGATGTCAGCTGGGTTCACACTAGAATTTGGGCCTCAGCTAGATCCCAGACCTGGGACCTCTCTACATAGGTTCTTTTCTCCTTGAGGGAACTACTTCAGGCTTTTAATGCACATGTTGTTGTTATTGTTGTGTACCACTGAGTTGATTCTGACTCATAGCAACCCAATATGACAGAGTAGACCTGCTTCATATGGTTTCTTAGACTGTAATCTTTACGAGAGCAGATCTTCAGATCTTTTCTCCCCAGAGAGTGGCTAGGTGGGTTCTAATAGTGGGCCTTTTCTTTAGTAGCTGAGCGCTTAAACCATTGTGCCCACCAGGGCTCCCTTTTTAATCCCTGTGGTGGGTTAAAAAGTTTTAAGAGAACAATCCCTAATTCACAACTTCATTTTATGCTCTGCTTGCATCACCTTTGCTAATGTTCCATAGGCCAAGCAAGTCATATGGTCAAGATCAGAGTCAGTTTGGGAGCGTACTACGCAAGGACATGGATCCAGGGAGGTTGATCTCTTGGGGGCTGCTATAGTAACTTAATACTACAGATACCTTCTGGCTCCAATGATTCTCACTTCTCCTACATATTAACTAAAGAAAAAAGTGTTATCTACCCCACTTGCCCACATAAACAGGACATGCAGTGGTGAGACAGGAACAGGATAAATGCCATAGACAATCTCATTCAAGGAGGAGGGGAACAAGGGGCAGGTTACAGTCACTGCTTCATAGCAGTCCTAAAATCTATCCAGGCACATTATGTTATGCCTCCATATTACTAGGGGAAGGAAAGTTCCTTTATTAGGATCCAGTCTTCTTCCTGAGTGCTTCTCTAGTCCATTGTTCTCCAGAGTTCTTGGCTCTGCCCTCTGAGAAGTCTTTTCTTTTTTACAAGAAATTGTTAAGTAGATTTTGCATCCTGTTTCATATCTACAGAAAATTGGTTCCCAGAGTCATCTTTTGCCTTTGAGCTGGCTTCGTTCATTTTAATCATCTAAACTAATCTAGGAAACCCTGGTGGCATAGTGGTTAAGTGCTATGGCTGCTAACCAAAAGGTCAGCAGTTTGAATCTACCAGATGCTCCTTGGAAACTCTGTGGGGCAGTTCTACTCTGTCCTATAGGGTCACTATGAGTCTGAATCGACTTGAAGGCAACGGGTTTGTTTAGTTTTAAACTAATCTAATTCCCTTAAAAATATTATAGGTTCTTCTATGAATTAGATTGTAGTCCACTCTATTAGACAAACACCACGTCCACAATTCTTTTCTTTTTGAGATGGGCCTCTCTTTCTAGACGTTTTCAGAAGTATTTTAGAATTAGACACTTGTGGAACCAAAACTAAGAATTTTGGAAGGCTTCTGTCTAGCTTAAAGGGTCTTACATAGGCACTAGCTTAAATTCTTCAAAGGCCTTAATAAAGGGTCTTATAGCTTTGATAGGGTGTTTACTCTGGGACCATTTCTTATTCTGAAAATATTTCACTGTGTAGAGGAAATGGAGATGTAAAACAGTTTTTGTATTCTAATCCAGAAGTTCTGGAATCTCTGTATTTCTTTGAATTCTGCTTGAAAATTTAGTAGTTCTTTCTTTAGCTCATCTCTCTTACCCCGTACTTTATCATATGCTACTAAAAGGAGTCTACTGACACTTTAGACATTCTACCTAAAAACCTTCTTAGCAGTTCCACAATTAAATGTGTTTTCTATCTTCTAAGTTATCATAGATGGCCTGTTTGTCAACTTGCTTCACTACTAAGCACATGGCTCATCCTTTTATCCAGACTCCAGTAGCGGTTTCCTCATTGGTTTTCTGGCCTCTACTAACAGGTTTTGTTTTGTTTTCCTACCCAGCCTTTGATAAGTTTCCTCAGTTATTTTCTAGCTTTTGTCTGCTACCCAGTGCCAAAGTCAATGCCATATCTTAAATTTTTTCAGGTGTATGTGGCACCCATGAAGATAGTGCCCTGATAGGAAGGTCCTTGTGACCTGTTGAAAATGGAAAAGGAAAGACCATGTCACTAGTCCATTGCCAGATCAGAAGTTATTAACAGGAACTAACCTTATATATGATAACAATGAACATTTGTGTTCACTCAAAGCAAAGGGGTAAGGTGAAGGTGCGATCAGGGAAGGTAAAATTTGGGAGAACTAAGAATATGGGTTAGTTGAGATATTGATCATTAAAGAGAGAGAATTTGATGCAGAACAAGCAAAGGAGTTCATGGTCTTAACTGGTCTGAATAGGTCCTTATTATATAAGTTATGACATGCTCTAATTTTCTAGTAGGTTACAATTTGAAATGCCAAACTTCAATTTGCAAATATATCTTTTACATATGTGTCATGATTTATTGGGAAATTTTACCCTGAGGAATTAATTGTATCTTAACAAAATGATTCTCCTCAAAGTTTATTTGAAATATATCACTCCTTGAACAAAACATTATCAGTCATAAAAACAACAAAACACACATGTGATTGCCTAAGTATAATATTGTCCAGTGAGTGTGTTTCTAGTATGAGTTTCTTTTAGCAACATGACTTCTGAATTATATCCTGATGTTTGGTGTTTCTATGGTTATATGACTAACATGAAGACTATTATGCAAATGGATCATGTGAGATATGAAGTAATGTATAATATCGGTAATAAAGTTGTTATTTACAATGGGTTTATGACATTTATTATAAATGCCTAATTTTTCCTGCAACAGCCAAGTAAATAAATTAAAACTCAGTGGTAGATTGAGAATTACCAGGGTGAAATATTACTTTAAGGTAAATCATTCATAGGAAAAGCACAGGCTTATGGTTCATGGCCAAAGAGAAAAAAAGACAATAACCAGCACTAGCATATTTAATAAGAGAAGGCCATTCTCTCTTCTCTCTATCTAAACTCCATCGTTTCTCAGTTCCTAGCTTCATTCTCAGTTCCTCTTTAATAGCTTCAAGTTTCTCTATCCCTTAGGAATATGCCATTCTCTTAGCTATTGTAGCTCTTCTTGCCTTGAATTTTCATTTGAACACTTAAATATCAAGTCAAATTTGTATGTATTATCTTTTATAGATATGCCCTGTCTATAAAATCAGTTCTAAAATCCTTGAAGACATTTATTCCTCAAATATTTTTTGAGTGTCTAGGGTTGCTATTTTACACTACAGGAGTGTAAAATGGGTTAGAAGATATTTTCTAGCACAGTGGTTCTCAAATAGGTTGGTCTCTGGACCCATTTTCACTTTTAAAAATTCTTGAGTGCATTGCACACACACTTAAAGGCTGTCTCCAGATCCCAAGTACCCACCAGAGTACTGGGATGAAAATTCCACCCACTGTTACCTACCACTCCATGGGTGTTACATCCATTTATCCTGGTCAAGTTGTATCCACAAGACATGTATACAGCGCAAGCAGTAATGAAGGCTGTTTTAATTACACAGAGACAAAAGGCAGTGCACAACAGGAAAGGTTCCATCACTAGTGGTCCTCCCTGGCTCAAAAGCTGTCTGGGTTGGTTGGAAAACTTCTAAAGGTGCCCTCTCTCTTTGAACCATGGACGAAGAACCCTGAGGATCTCCTCCCACCTGGTTTTATATTCCAGGGGTTGTCTATTTTACTGCACAGAGTGCAATGCTGGCTTTCCTGCCTGATCACCCGAAGAAGGTGGTAATCAGACGTGGGGCGCCAGCTCAGAAATCTTAGCCTGTAATTGTGTCTCTTTAGCCCTGCTGCTTATTTAGACAAACCATTAGGCTTCAGAGGGGGAGGTGCAATGGTTTGTTCTGAAGTCCAAAGACGCTAGCAGCGGGGAAGGAATGGGGAGTAATTATAGCCATTTGGGCTATCAGAAGGACCGCCTCCTCTTATTGAGGAACCCAAAGTGTTTTTTTGTTTTTTTTTTTAATGTGGGTTATATGTATTGGTAAAGAGGCCTGGGTGGCACAAGCGATTTGCGATTGGTTGATAACCCAGAGGGTGGCAGCTCAAACCCACCCAGCAGCTCCATGGAAGAAAGAACATGGCAGACTACTTCCATGAAGATTATAGCAAGAAAACTCTATGGATTTTCTTGGCTGTAACACATGGGGTCTCCATGAGACAGAGGCTGACCTGATGGCAGCTAATAACAATAACAACAACCTATCTATTGGTACTTACTATATTAGAAACTGAAACTGATAATTTTGTTTTAAAATTAATTATTATTTAAATGTAATAATAAGCTCATTACATGTTAACATAAATGTATTAGTTTCCGACAGTTGCTGTAACACATTACCACAAACTATATATTAGGAATACTTTGTATCATATGATTACAACCTGGGGGAAAGTGTGTGTGTGTGTGTGTGTGTGTGTGTGTGTTTTAAAAAGATAGAAGAATATACAGCAGGGGAGGTGGAAATCCCAGGAGGGAAACAAATTACTGAGTAACAGATACCTAACAATACCAAAAATGTTGCAAATTACAGGATAGAAAATGTGATTTAATATCTCCCTTTGTCTTACCAGAAAAAACCAAAAACAGATACTCTTGGAAAGAAGTCAAAAGGAAAACTTGAAGGTACAAATTCTCAAGTAAAAGGTTTATTTGTGCATAGCACATTTTTCTACTCTGCAGTCCTGTGTTTCCCCAATCTGATCACCTTGGTGTATGACTGATCTGCTGTCACAAGTTGCTTCTACAAAAATTTCATTTGGTTCTGATAAGAGGCAGTGAAAAACATTGAAATTGCAGGATTGGTAATAGCTAGTTTAGAAGGACTGAGAGATTTTTTTTTGACCTGCCAAGGGAAAGAATGGTGGAATAAGAGAGCAGGAAGCTCTTTTTATCTCCTTCTAATATGGGGTGGGAGGAGAGACACATACAGGGTTTTATGGCCCTAGCTTAGTAGAGAAAATGATATTCACAACTCAAAGTGCTCATTAAGCTGCTGAAGTAGAAAGGGCTTGGGAACTTCTCACATGAGGAAGTGCAGGATACAGACAGTCGCAGTCGGGGTGATGGATGTAAGTATTCAGCTACTGTGAAGCCACCAAATCTTTGAAAAGAGGCTCATGATTAGAACCCAGCAGTTCTGACATGCTATAATCAAGCTGTAAAGAAACTCAGTATAGTAGGGGATGAGCTTGTCAAAAGAATAAAAACCAAGTACATTCAGACAGAGCTGAGTTACAAGCTTTTGCAAAGTGAAAAACAAATTAACCAAACTAATTTCAGACTGCATTCTTTTCACCTGTTCCACTATTTGAAATCCAGCATAAATTAAATTTCATCTGAGAGGGGCAAATTACTTACAGAATCACTCTCAAATTGGAGAGGAACAGGTAAATACTTGTGGAAATGTAAGTGATAAAATATTCTTAAAGTGAATTTTTATAGTAGGAATTAACTGTACTGTTTTAAGGATGATGCAGGACCAGGTAACATTTTGTTCTGTTGTACATGAGGTATCACGAATCAGAGTTGACTTAATGGCAGCTATTTAATGGCAGCTATTTAATGGCAGCTATCCATTTGAAAAGGAAATACTGAGATACACATTAATTAATTTACTCAAGATCACCAGCTAATAGGCATCAGAGCCAAGATTTTTTTTTTAATTGTGCTTTAAGTGAAAGTTTACAGTTCAAGTCAGTTTCTCATACAAAAATTTATACACACATTGCTATATGAACCTAGCTACCCTCCCTATAATGTGACAGCACACTCCTCCTTTCTACCCTGGATTTCCAGGGTGCATTCAACCAGCTCTTGACCCTTTGTGCTTTCTCATCTCTCTTCCGGACAGGAGCTGCCCATTTAGGCTCATGTATCTACTTGAGCTAAGAAGCACTCTCTTCACGGGTATCATTTTACGTCCCATAGTCCAGCCTAATCTTTGTCTGAAGAGTTGGCTTCAGGAATGGTTTCCGTTCTGGGCTAACAGAGAGTCCTGGGGCCATGTCTTCCAGGGTCCCTCCAGTCTCAGTCAGACCATTAAGTCTGGTCTTTTTACTAGAATTTGAGTTCTGCACCTCACTTTTCTCCTGCTCTGTCAGGGACTCTCTGTTGTGTTTCCTGTCAGGTAGAGCCAAGATTTTGATGCAGGTAGCCTAGGAAACTCTATGGGGCAGTTCTATCCTGTCATATAGGTTCACTATGAGTCAGCATGAACTCAACAGCACTCAGCAACAGTCTGGGTTAAAAGGAGCCCTGGTGGTGCAGATGATTAAGCTCTTGGCTGCTAACTGAAAGATTGGCCATTTGAACCCATGAGCTGCTCCATGGGAGAAATATCTGGTGATCTGCTCCCATAAAGATTATAGCCTAGAAAACCATGTGGAGCAATTCTACCCTGTCACATGGGGTCACTATGAGTCAAAATTGACTTGATGGCACCTCATGACACAACATTCTCAGTTCAGAGATGGAGCTAATGTCCTCCTCTAGAGTGTGGGCAGATTTAGTAACTCACTCGTAATGAATAGATATCAAAAGAGGAAGTGGCCATGTGTGACTTCAAAGACAAGGTTATAAGAGAGAGTATGACTTCTGCTTTTCTCTCTCTTGGATCACTCACTGTAGGGGAAGCCAGATAACAGGTTGTGAGGAGACTCAAGAAGGCTTTTGAAAGGCTCATGTGTCAAGAAGAACTGAGGCCTCTGCCAAGCCCTGTGAATAATTCAGTTTCCCCAGCCCTAATCAAGCGTTCAGATGACTGCAACCTCTATGACTTCCTGACTACAATTTCCTGAGAGACCATCCAGCTAATCTGCACTTGAATTCCTGACCTACAGAAACTGTGAGCTATGAATGTTTATGAATTTAAACCACATAAGTGTTGGGGTAAATTGTGATACAGCAGTTGATAACTAATACAGTGTGTATGAAAAAGAATTTTAATGTTATTGGCCATTCTTTACTAACAAAACTTACAAGATAATTTAGATAAGTTACATAAACTAAAATCTGTGAGTTCATACAATTTGCTTTACAAAAATGTATCAAAATACTCTAAAAAAACTTAGGAATATGTTTTACAGAAAATGGCTTAATAAATCTTATTTAATTAAAAAAGTGTTTATCAGGATTACTTACAATAGGAATTTAGAAGACAAATTCTGGTTATACTTTCAACTTTTGGAGCCTGTGTGGAGTCTGTTTATTTTTTCCTTAAAGAATGAGTTAGTGTTTTATGTTTTGTCAGTCACACATAAGTCCACTAGGTTGAAGATTCTTCATATTAGTTCATAGCAATCTAGATGGTAGGTGTCTGACTTGATTAGTTATTTATAGTGTTTATATACACCTGTGTGTGTTTTTCTGGGATATTCTATTGGGAGCTGCTTGCTTACTGTTATTTATATTATCTCTTTCTCTCAGGTAATAAAGCACTGAACAACCTGAATTATCTTCACATCTACCTTGCACCCTACCCTTCAGGGACAGTTGTCTTAACCCCTATTTTAAAGCTAAAGGTTGATTTACTGAGGAAATATGTGCCTGAGATGGAGTGCGTGAAGCAATTTACCGCTCCAAATTACCAAAGGAAAATTAACAACCTTAAACTTTTCTGTTTTGATGCTGTATTCCTGGATGGAGACCAGGACTCTGCATTTTAATATGTGAAATGCTTGTCATATAATAGATCCTCAAAGAGTTATTTGCTGACCTTTCAATAATTTATCTCTTTTTTCCCACAATACTGTGAGAGTGGTTCTATTACTATTTCAATTTTAGATGTGAGGAAACTGAGTCACAGAGAGGTTGTTTTGTCCAAGGACACATAGGTAGGAAGTAGAGAATTACAAATTTAAAGAGAGATTTTCTTGTTAAAATTCTCTGACTTCCACTGTAACTATTGGGAAAATCATTCTTTATGAAGAATTTTTTGTGTATAAGAGAACGACTTTCTAAAAAGTGCTTATTCATTTTAAATGTCCATAGATCCTTGCCTACACAGGCAGTCCTTGGGTTATGAACCAGATGGGTTCCTAACTGTGTCCTTTTATGTGGAATATGTAGGTAAGCCGGAGTAGGTGCTTTAGTGCAAGAAAGAGCCCTGGTGGCACAGTGGTTAAGAGCTCAGCTGCTAACCAAAAGGTTGCTGGCTCATAATCCACCAGCCACTCCTTGGAAACCCTATAGGGTGGTTCTACTTTGTCCTATAGGGTCACTATGAATCGGAAGCGACTCGATGGCAACAGGTTTGGTTTTTGGTTAGTGCAAGAAAAGACCCGAAGCCTTTCCAATGATTTAAAAGCTGCATGTGTGGCAAGTGAAGGTGATTGAGATGAAGAATTTGCTGCAAGTAGGAGTTACTTCAATCATTTCAAATTGAGGGCAAATTTACATAAAATTAAAGTGTAAGTGTTCCAAACCAAACCAAACTCGTTGCCGTCGAGTCAATTCCAACTCATAGCGACCCTATAGGACAGAGTAGAATTGCCCCATAGAGTTTCCAAGGAGTGCCTGGTGCAAGTACTACTTGTCTGTAAATCAGATGTTTGTAACCTTGGGACTGTCTTCATATTCTATTGCTCGGAAAAGACACCCCACAGAGCCAGAAAAACTTGCTGAATGGAAGGAGATGGGCCTCAGGCTCTCCTCTCCCCACTGACTTCCTCAGAGAACCTGACAAGCTCACTTACTCTCTCTTCATTTCCATTTTCTTCATCTGTAAAATTAGGATGCTAATAAGTGCTGTGTTTCCTTACAGGCTTGCTGTAAGAGGCAATTGATAAAAATTTATATAAAGGTCTTTGCAAGCTTGGCATGCCACATAAATGTAAAACTCCAGCGTCTCAAATTCTCTTGTTCTTTGGCTAATATTCCTCTGGCCCACATGATTTGGGATGAAAAAAACAAAAAAGCTGAGTTCATATTCAAAGAAAGTGCTGCTTTCTTATAATTTTACTGATTGCAGAATATGTCAACCAAACAGATGTGTTAAGGAGTCCTGTATTTAAATGCCATCATCATCATAGAAAACATTAAGATGGCATTAAAACACAGGCCAAATTCTATGTTTTTTGGTGTGTTCACCTTATTAAAATGTTTGTTCAATAGGAGTCAAATTAACACATGTCTAAGCCATTGCTATGATGGCAAGGTGTTTTGCTGTGAATGCAGAACAATAGGTTTATAATCTCTTCCTAATTACTTTCAAGGATCATATAGCTACCCTGGAGCCCCAGTACCTTTCACACTTATCCTGGTTGGCAAATCACTTATCTATTGAGCTAGGAATGCCAGGAAAGTTCACCTGTTGATGAGCCTACCAAAAAAACCCGTTGCCATTGAGTCAATTCCAACTCATAGTGATCCTATAGGACAGAGTAGAACTGCCGTGTAGGGTTTCCAAGGAGCGCCTGGTGGATTCGAACTGCTGATCTTTTGGTTAGCAGCCATAGGTCTTAAGCTTTACGCCACCAGAGTTTCCTTGATGATCCTAAGAAGAACTTAATTAAAGTCAGTGTAGCTTGTCTTTGTGTCTTTGATACTAAACGAAATATATTGGTGAGCTCCTTTGGGGACTCCATGCAGCTTTTCACTGCCATCTCAGTATTGATGTTTCCTAATATTCAAGGAAACCACCAATGCCCCTTTAGAGAGTCTGTCCATAGTAATTTTCCTTTCAATATCTAAGAAGCTCAAGAGGTTTAGAGGCAAAAAACTAAACGGGCATAAGGAGTCTTTCGAGGCTTCATCTTAAACTGTACTTTGTTTTTGCATTGTCTTTTCTCTTTTCCTTTGAAACAAGGCAAAAGACTAAATTTAAATTGCTCAGAGTCCCAGAGACGGCTACTCTGTTGAAAGTAAATTTCAGCAGGGACAGAGTGGAAGTGAGGAGACCAGGAAGGAAGTCTTCCAAGTCATCTAGATGAGATATAATGATGGCTTGTTCTGCACTAGAGGATGTCCTCAAGCCTTTTGTATTTCAGGTCCACTGTTGAAAAATGTGAACAAATTTGAATGACAGTTTATCTTTCTAAAATTAAAGAATTAAATTGTTAATTCTTTTTCTTTTTTTTTATTGTACTTCAGGTGAAGGCTTACAGAACAAACAGTTTCTCATGAAACAGAAGTATACATGTTGTTTTATGACATTGTTAACAACCCCACAACATATCAACCCTCTAACTTCTCAACCTTT
>NW_004444282.1:747512-749779 GCF_000243295.1 Trichechus manatus latirostris | reverse complement strand
GTTTATATAGTCTGAAGACTTTTGTTTAATTTATTAATTCATCCAACAAATATTTCTTGCTGGCCTATTGGATGTTAGGTATTGTGCTAATAGCTGGGGTTACAGTACTGAACAAAATAGATACTTTCTTGGCCCTCATGGAGCTTACATTCTAACAGGGGAGACAGATATTAGATAAGTAAACAAACTAATAAATATAAAATCAGTAGTTGTTGTAAGTGCTCTAAAGGAAAAGAACGGGGGCATCTATTCAAGAATGGGTTCTCAACAAAGACCTATTTAAGTAAACGATATTTAATACAAACGCGGAAAGTGAGAAGAAGTCCAGAAAAGGAAACAACATGTGTAAAAGTCAAAGGATGGGAGAGAGCTCACATAAAGGTCAGTGTCACTGAGACATAGTTAATGAAAAAGAGAAGAGCAAGAGATAAAATTGGAGAGTCAAGCTAGACCCAAATTATGTAGGTATTAGTAGGTTATAATCAGGAATTCAGAGTTTTATATAAAGTACAAGGGAAATTCATTAAATGGTTTTGAATCGGATCCTATTTACATTAAAAAAAATCACTCTGTCTACCCTGCTGAGAGTGAATGTTTTGCAGAAAAAGAGTGAGAAAATCATGGCAAGGGTCTGGGTAAGATATAATGGTGACTCCTATTACAGTCATGGTAGTGACCGTAGAGAGAGAGAAGAAAAAAGAAAAATAAATATACTTGGTATACTTAGTATTTGAGTATTATACTATTGGCTTGGTAATTTGGGTGTTCTGACTATAGGAACTATTGTGTAAGATTGGAGAAGAGCTATCGTGTGTGGGAAAGATTAAGAATGGGATGCCCTGGGGCATCTAAGCGGAAATTTCAAAGGACCATTTTATATACAGATTTGGAATTCAAAAGAAAGATTAGCAATGTAAATTTGGGAGTTTCTTAAAAACCCCAAAACCAAGCCCAATGCCATCGAGTTGATTCGGACTCACAACGATATGGGACACAATAGAATTGCCCTACAGGGTTTCCAAAGAGTGGCTGGTGGATTCGAACTGCTGACCTTAGAGTTGTTATAAAACTTAGTGAAAAATAATGACATCAAAGGGGGTTTAGTACAGCGAGAGGAATGAAGAGATGCAGGAAATAGCCTCCAACAAATTGGCTCAAGAAGAAGAATGAGAAATCAGCAAAACAAGCTGAGAAGTAGCACACAAAGAGAAGGAGACAAACTAGGAGGTGGGGTGACATATAATTAAGACAAAGACGTGTAATGAAATGTGTCAAATGTTAAGGAGAGTCCTAGAAAGGGTAAGCACCATAAGTGTCCTTTAGATTTGTCAAAATAGTGGTTGGTTTTGTCCTTGACTAGATCTGCTACGGTGGATTGTTAGGGACCAAAACAGAAAGTAAAAGAATAAAAAAAAGTAGATATGCTTACTTGCTAATAAAATTGTATTTTAAAGAAAATAAAGAACTAGCTGGAAGGTAATATATTACCAGGGGAACTTTGTTAAAAATATGGGAATCAGTATGAAACTATTTTTTTCTAGTTAGGTTGTTACAGTTAGTCAATCATTTATTTAGAACTGTGATTATGGAGCACCTGCTCTCTGCCAGGCATTTTTGATAGGAAACAAACTATTTTCAAACAAGTGGAAAGAAAAGATACATATAATACGCAACTTGTATAACGAATGATGGTACACAGATAAGAAACAACCCTAGTACCCATTAACTCAATGGCTGATTAAACTATGGTTCATCTACATAATGGAATAACAAAAAAAATGTAAAAAGGAATGAGAAAAATCTTTATATACTATTATGGGAGATCTCCAAGATAGATTAAACAAAAATCCCAAATCCATTGCCATCGAGTCGATTCCAACTCATAGCGACCCTGTAGAACAGAGTAGGACAGTCCCATAGAATTTCAAGGAGTGGCTGGTGGATTTGAACTGCTGACCTTTTGGTTGGCAGCCATAGCTCTTATCAAGATGGACAAAAGTTCTTGTTTTTGTGGAATGTGTTACCATTTATATACAAAAAAAGAGGAATGTGAATGTTATATGTTCTGTGACATATAAATGTATGCAAATATTTTTTCTTATGTTTTTCAAATAATGGAAGGATAAACCAAAAGCTTAAAAAAATGATTACCCACATAGGAAGTGGTAACGGGGGAACAGGCAAGAAAGGAAGGAGGGAACAGGGTGAAAGAAACAAAAGGGACTTCTCTGAATATACACTTGGAAACCCGCAAGTGTTTTATACAA
>NW_004444282.1:738340-747238 GCF_000243295.1 Trichechus manatus latirostris | reverse complement strand
AAAAAAACCCATGGCCATGGAGTTGATTCAGACTCACAGTGACCCTGTAGGACAGAGTGGAACTGCCTTATAGGGTTTCCAAGACAGTAATTTTTACAGAAACAGACTGTCACATCTTTCCCCCCTGGAGCAGCTGGTGGGTTCGAACTGCCGACCTTCCAGTTAGAAGCTGAGTGGTGCTTAACCACTGCACCACCAGTGCTCCTTATATATATGTGTGTGAAAAATCAAATAAACAATTATTTTCATGTAGTTGAGAATCAAGATGTTTCAGTAAATGAAAATAAATTTAATCTAAAATTAAAAGTAAAAACCTTAATGTCTTAAATTCAATTACAAATAACCATATGAACTCATGATGCATTTTATCTTGAAAAAAATATACATTTCTTGCACTGTCACTGAAAAAGGTCTAGAAACAAAGACTAGCTAAGTAGCAATGAGCACTCCTAGTGCATAGATTGTGGTCTCAAAATACCATTTTACACACACACACACACACACACACACACACACACACCTCTAGTGATTATTAGAAATATGTTTGTTTCTAGGTCTGGGTCAGCTGATGTATAAAATGAATTTGAAACATTTTGTCACCACTGGAATCATTTAAAGAAGACTTGGGGACTCATTCAAAGAGGCTTCCACTGGCCAAAGATGGGATACTTAGAGCACTGACAAGAACATTACTGAAATGGATTGAATCATATCAAATATAATTAAATCCAGGACTCCATGATAAAATTTTGTAAAAATCCCTCATTAGTGACTCTTAGTGATGCTAGGGAAAAATTTCATTCTGAATCAAGCATATATTCAGTCTTTCATGAACAAACTGTATCAGGATAAACAAATCATTGATGAGGGATGGCTTCACTTTATAGAAGAATTCCATCTACTAAATGAGGAAGGAATTATAAAAGGTAGACTATTAACATTTTGCAATCTCTCTGAAATAATAGGTCTACTCAAGGATAACCATTGACTTAATATCTCAAAAAAAAAAAAAAAAAACGGGGAGAGAGAGTGAAAGACAACTAGACATTATTAGTCTCCTAGGAAAGAAAAGCACACAACTATAAAGTAATTTTACCGAAAAGGTTAACCTGAATCTTATTAAGAATTTAGTTTTAACTACCAGTTTATAAGATATAGGGGCCAATGAATATGTTAAATAATTTTATGCAGGTGCAGTCAGAAAAACCTAGAAGGTGGAAAACTGTTTAAAAAAAATGTCCCATGTTAACAACTAACTTACAAGAAAAAATGAGAGATTAGAAGAGACTTAAGAATCATTTCAGCCAATTGCAATGCATGGGCCTTATTTTAATTCTCATTTGAATAAATTGCAAAAGAATGATGGGACAGTTGGGAAAATTTACAATGCCTATCTACTCGATGATATTAAGTTCTTATTAATTTTATGTGTAATTATGTTAAAAAAAAAAAAGAGGAAGGTTCTCATCTTAACCACATTCACAGTGTGATAACTAGCCTCCAGAATTTCCCTGAATAATCGTACCTCTTGGTATTCACAGAAGTATATAGTGGACAGTAAGTCTTGTTCCCATCCTCACTTAATTTCTAACACCTCAAAAGTCTTAATACCCCTTTGACTCTTCTAAATAACTTCCTGTTTCCAGCACCTTAGTCTCTCAATTTACCCCCCATGACTCAAATATGTAAAATGACCCCTATTCTACCTAGACCACAGCCACCTAGAGATGACTAAGAGATTATCGTCCTGTTTTTACTCTGCTTACTTTTGTTGCAGGAATCTGTTTACTCAGCTTTTATTATTTTTTTCCTCAGAGAATGGATGAGGAGGGGAAGGCTAGGGAGACAATGCCAACATGCTCTGTCACAAGGCATGTGTATATAGGAAACACAGAGATGTGCTACCCAGACCCTCCTACAAAGAAGGACTTGCTCAGTAGAGGGGAGTTGGGTCAGCAGACAACTCCAGCTGTCAGTCCCTCAGGGTCTGCCTCACCTGAGGCCACACCTACAACCAGTGACAGAGCGAGGCCAGGGCCAAAAGGCCAGGCCATTTTGGTCTAAAGTAGCAAATCTCTGATCGGCAGCATTCATTCTAGAACTGCTCACCAGGTTGACTGAGATTGTAGGACCTGCTTTGAAGTGTGACTTATCCCTTTTTGCCCAGTCTTTCTTCTTTCCCCTTCCGTGGATAGGCGTTGATTCCTAATAAGCATTGTTCACCCTAAACCTTGTCTGTTTTCAGTGAACTCAACATGCAACAGTGTATGTGTAGAGGGTTATTTCTTGTATATTCTAATAATTTTTTTCTCACATGAATTCAAATTTAGTAAATATATTGGAAGTAGGAAAAAGGAAGAAAATAATAACCCTGTAGAGTGTTTCTTGGGCTCAAAAATACCTACCATTGTAAGGATGACACAGGACTAGGCAGTGTTTCATTCTGTTATAAATGCGGTTGCTACGAGTTGGAAGCCATGCACAGCACCTAACAATGGAGTATTTCTATTTGAGCTTTTTTATTCTGTACATTTTGTTTATATATATATATTAGATTATATTACGTGTGTATATATAATTTTATTTTCTCATTTATCACCTAAAATAAAAACATAAATGTTTAACACATGTATTACACACTTGGATGTAAAGGTGCTAACTGTGGAAGCTACTGGGGGCTGAGTCCAATTTTACTTAACACTTTCATGATAAATCTGGAGAAAGAAATATAGTGTGACATATAGAGCTAATTGGTAGAGCTCTTCTTTGAGTGAGCATAATGCACTAGTGGATTTCAAAGAGATAAGTGCCTGGAAGAAAAAGTGAGAGAAGAATTTCAGTGAGACAAATGTAATGTCATGCACCTGAGGATAATATCGCTCATTTTTCTCATCTCAGTAGTTAGAGGGATCTAGTTCAAATGTGAATCTGATCATATCATTTAGCTGCACTAAGCTCTCCAATGGCTATCCAAGTCATTCAGAATAAATTTCAGTGTCCTTACAATTGCTAATATGATCCTCCATTTTCTACCTCCACCACTAGAATATAATCTCCATGAGAGCAAATAATTTTATTTTGTTAATTGTTGTACCCCACTACCTAACCACAGTGTCTGACACGTAGTAGGTACACAATAAATATTTCTTTGGTGAACAAATGAATGTATACTATTAGTTTAAAAAATGTGATTATGCTCTATTTGTCTTTAAAAGCTTTAAACAGCAGTAGTCTAAATCCCCACAGATGAGAATGTTTCTACATGAAAGAACTCAGGTCCATAAAAATTAGAGAAATGGATGTTTTAACTTCTAGATAGGTGTCTTTTTTTTTTTTTGATGTGATTTAGAGAGGCAATCCACAAATAGTATCTACTTTTAGAATTCAGGTAATAATTAAAGCATTTTCTATATAAAATATTGGTAATATGAATCACTTCATAGAGAAAATCTGCATAGGAAATGTCTTAGTCTGGATTCTCTAGAGGAGCAAAACCAGTGGGACGTATATATAAGTATATAGAAAGAGATTTACTTTAAGGAAATGGCTCATGCAATTAAAGGAGCTGGGAAGTCCCAAATTCATGGATCAGGCTGCAGGTTGAAGTCCTCTGTGGGCTCACAGGGTTGCAGGGGTTTGCAAATCTAAGATCTGCAGGTCAGGCAGCAGGCTGGAGACTTCTGCAGGCTTAGGTACCAAGAACCTGAGAACAGAAACAGTGCAGGGTCGAGAGAGAGCTTTCCCAGAACATCCGTTTATATACTGGAGGCAGGCCACGCGCCCAAGGAAACTCCCTTTTCTACTGATAGATCACATCAGATAACATCACAGAAGGTGATTGTACTATGTAACATAAGGAAGAGTACCCATCCAGTATCTGCCAAACCACTGAGAATCATAGCCTAGCCAAGTTGACACATAACATTAACCATCACAAGAAAGTCATTAGAACTTTCATTTAAAGGAATTTTGTCCCTAAGTCCTGATTGCCCAAGTGTCCTTGTGCTAGAGAGGATGTAAGACAATTTCTAAAGAGAGTCTTGATTTTATATGCGTGTCCTACGTTTGTAATTTCCAAGAAGAGGTGGAGATTCTCTAATCAGGAATCTATCTTGTTAGACTCCTTGCTTTTAGTCAGGGGTAGATAATATTACATTCAGGTTAGTTGTCTTTAAAGTCTGTAAACCTACATTTAACTGGTAACTCAAAACTGATGCATTCTAGATATAATATGTTGTTGAGTATAGCATAACTCTTTACTGACAGAGGAAAGCTAAGCAAAGGAATTTTTGAATAACAGAATAATCATCCAATCTGTTAGCTATTCTAAAGTGTGTCCCTCAAACAAGCTATACCAACAGAGAACTTAGTACCATTATAGCATTGTATTGCTCCACACTGCCCCTCCTCCACAAGCCTCTATTTAAGGATATGTAGAAAAATAGCACTTTAGAGCTTCTGTTTACTTAAAGGATATTGAGAGAAAGCTCTCTTAGTCTAAGAATAATTATACGTTCTGATGAGTAACCAGTTCTCCTTTATTTTATGTTGTTGTTAGGTGCCGTCAAGTTGTTTCCAACTCGTAGCGACCCTATAGACAACAGAACTAAACACTGCCCGGTCCTGCGCCATCCTCACAATCGTTGCTATGCTTGAGCCCATTGTTGCAGCCACTGTCTCAATCCATGTTGCCGAAGCTCTTCCTCTCTTTTGCTGGCCCTCTACTTTACCAAGCATGATGTCCTTCTCCAGGGACTAGTCCCTCCTGATAACATGTCCAAAGCACATGAAATGAAGTCTCGCCATCCTCGCTTCCAAGGAGCATTCTGGCTGTACTTCTTCCAAGACAGATTTGTTTATTCTTTTGGTAGTCCATGGTATATTCAATATTCTTCACCAACATTATGCAAAAATAAGTGTTAGGCAAAAATGGAGGATGACCACATCAGATCACAAAATGGAAGATTACTACATCATTACTTAACTGCCAAACCACTGAGAATCATGGTCCAGCCAAGTTGACACATAACCTTAACCATCATAGCTAGCTCTACTCTTCCCTCACAGCTTGGTGTTTGTTACTTCTACACATCCCTCGTTAATGTGCAAAATAGTCAAGTAATAGATTTTTTACTATTGTAAATGTGAAATGTCAGATAAGAAGATATTCAATAAGTGAGGAGTAGGTGCATGCCTCTTTAATCTCTCATTTTCTCTTCTGTGGAAGAGACCTGGTGTTAAGGGGACAGAGTCTGGAACAGAGTTACAGTGTGGAGGCTACATGCCCCAGACAACTGCTCAGACCCATAGTGGGCTTTGCATGAGCTAGAAATGAATTTAAGTTACATCGAACCACTAAAATTTTAGAGTTGTCTTTTACTGCAACATGGTCTAGCCTACCTGTACTTATTGATAAATTCATAATACAATTTATTAAAATGGAATTAGAATGTTACAATCTTTTTGTCATTTACAAATATAAGACAACAGAGGTAGTGTTGGCTAGACTATGAGTTTTTGAGGCTAGGAATGAGAGGAGGTCTGGGGTACCCTGTAAGAGGGAGGATGGGTGGAGTGACAGTCTTTTTTGATCATTCTAAATTCTCTCTTGCCTCTTGCATTTGGAGCTATCAAGGCTTGGGGAAGAGTTGTTATTTCTTGGGGTTCCCTTATGGTATCTTGGGCTTCTGGAAAGGAGAATTTTACTCCTCCTCACTTTGTACCCTCTGAGAAGGGAGGGTACACTCTTTATATTTGCAGATCTTGACACGTTAAATCCTAATAGTAAAAGTTTCTGTTCCCAGGAAGCTATAATAATTCTTGAGTTGGTTAGTTATTATGCAAACAAAAACATAGCCCCAAATATACATAAAACAAAATTGACAGAATTATAAGGACTAATTTAGCTGTCCACACTTCTCTGTATTTAAAGTATTTGAAGGTCAGGAAGACAAAAAAAAAGTTCAAACAATACAATTAGTAAGAATGATCTAATAAACATATATATAACCCTGTAACCAACAATCAGCAAAACAGTTTTCTCAAGCACATAGAGAATATTTCTGCAAATTGACTATTCCAAACCCACTGCTGTCCAGTTGATTTAAACTCATAGTGACCCAAAGGACAGAGTAGAATTGCCCCATAGGGTTTCCAAGGCTATAATCTTTATGGAAGCTGACTTCCACATCTTTCTCTCATGGAGCAGCTGGTAGATTTGAACCGCCGACATTTGGGTTAGCAGCTGTAGCTCACCAAAGCTCTTAACCACAGCCCCACCAGGGCTCCTAATTGACTATCACTAACGCATTTTAAAAAAAAAACAAAAAACAAGAGCCCTAGTGGCACAGTAGTTAAAAGCTATGGCTGCTAACCCAAAGGTTGGCAATTTGAATCCACCAGCTGGTCCTTGGAAACCCTATGGGGCAGTTCTTCTCTGTCCTATAGGGTCGCTATGAGTCAGAATCCTCTCAATGGCAAGGGGTTTGGGTTTTTGGTTTAAGGCATAAAATAAGTCTCAACAAATTTCAAAGAATTGGCATCATGCAGCAACATTCTCTAACTACAATGTGATTAGTTAGAAATTAATAACAAAAATAAATAAATATATGTTTAGAAATTAAAAAAATATTAAAACCCCACAAATTTCTAAATAACTGCAGAGGCAAAGAATATTTTTGGAAACTAGACAATGGTTGTTGGGGTGATGCTGAGTAAGCATTCAATGGAAGTGTGTATCATAGACATATTAGGGATGAAGGAATACCGAAATTAGTCAATGAACTAAAACTTTGAGAAGGTAAAAAAAGAAAAACATAAAAAAATCAAAGAATTTTTTACAATGACAGTAATAAAGACATGCATAGAAAATAATGGAGTAGGAAACAAAAATATAATAAAGAAGGTCAACAAGGCCAAAAGTGTGTTCTTTGAATCTAATAAAATAGACTAAATGAATAATAAAATTAATAACAAAGTGGGACATAACTACAGACATAGCAGAGATTTTAAAAACAATACCAGAGACCATACCAGTTTATTTAATGGACTGGACCTCTTGGGGTATAAGCAGAAATAAACTTTTTTTTTTTTTTTTTATTAACCCATCATTGCAAAGATGTTGTGAAAAATATTTTTTCATCATTCGTAGTGACCCTATAGGACAGAGTAGAGCTGACCCATAGAGTTTCCAAGGAGCGCCTGGTGTATTTGAACTGCCGACCTTTTGGTTAGCAGCCATAGCACTTAACCACCAGAGTTTCCACCATTGCAAAGATATTGTGAAAAATATTTTTTCATCATTGGGGGAAATCTTAAGTCTCATAATGTTTCTGGTCTTTTAAAAAATAAAAGACTCTTCACTTTTGTTGTTGTTGTTCTTAGGTGCTGTTGAGTTTGTTCTGACTCATAGCGACCCTGTGTACAACAGAACTAAACACTGGCCGGTCCTACGCCATCCTCACAATCGTTGCTGTGCTTGAGCCCATTGTTGCAGCCACTGTGTCAATCCATCTTGTTGAGGGTCTTCCTCTTTTTTGCTGGCCCTTTACTTTACCAAGCATGAAGTTCTTCTCCAGGGACTGATCCCTCCTAATAACATGTCCAAAGTATGTGAGATGTAGTCTCATCATCCATGCTTCTAAGGAGCATTTTGGCTGTACTTCTTCCAAGACAGACCTGTTGGTTATTTTGTCAGTCCGTGGTATATTAAATATTCTTCGCCAACACTACAATTCAAAGACATCAGTTCTTCTGTCTTCCTTATTCATTATCCTGCTTTTGCATGAATATGAGGTGATTGAAAACACCATGGTTTGGGTCAGGCACACTTTAGTCTTCAAGGTGACATCTTTGCTTTTCAACATTTTAAAGAGGTTGTTTGCAACAGATTTGCCCAATGCAATGCATCTGTTGATTTCTTGACTGCTGCTTCCATGAGTGTTGATTACGGATCCAAGTAAAATGAAATCCTTGACAATTTCAGTATTTTCTCTGTTTATCGTGGTGTTGCTTATTGGTCCAGTTGTGAGGATTTTTGTTTTCTTTGTGTTGAGGTGTAATCCATACTGAGGGCTGTGGTCTTTGATCTTCCTCAATAAGTGCTTCAAGTCCCCTTCAATTTCAGTAAGCAATGCTGTGTCATCTGCATATCACAGGTTGTTAATGAGTCTTCCTTCAATCCTGATGCCCCATTCTTTTTCATATAGTCCAGCTTCTCGGATTATTTGTTCAGCATACAAATTGATTAAGTATGGTGAAAGGATACAACCCTGGCACACACCTTTCCTGATTTTAAACCACGCAGTATCCCCTTGTTCTATTTGAGCGACTGCCTCTTGGTCTATGTACAGGTTCTTCATGAGCACAGTAAAGTGTTCTGGAATTCCCATTCTTCACAATGTTATCCATAACCTGTTATGATCCACACAGTCGAATGCCTTTGCATAGTCAATAAAACACAATTAAACATCTTTCTGGTTTTCTCTGCTTTCAGCCAGGATCCTTCTGACATCAGCAATGATATCCCTGGTTCCATGTCCTCTTCTGAATCCTGTTTGAATTTCTGGCAGTTCCCTGTCAAAATATACTGCTGCAGCCACTTTTGAATGATCTTCAGCAAAATTTTACCTGTGTGTGATATTAATGATATTGTTTGATAATTTCCACAGTCAGCTGGATCACCTTTCTTGGGAATAGGCATAAATATGGATCTCTTCCAGTTAGTTGCCCAGGTAGCTGTCTTCCCAATTTCTTGGCATAGACAAGTGAGCACTTCCAGTGCTGCATTCCTTTGTTGAAACATCTCAGTTGGTATTCCGTCAGTTCCTGGAGCCTTGTTTTTCACCAATGCCCTCAGTGCAGCTTCGCCTTCTTCCTTCAGTACCATCGGTTCCTGAT